>NW_026600473.1:83515-116015 GCF_029448725.1 Salvelinus fontinalis
ACAGGGTCCATACGGCGCCTCCGACTCCGACAGGGTCCATGCGGCACCTCCGTCTCCGACAGGGTCCATACGGCGCCTCCGACATTTTCAGATAAGTGGTAAGAGGTCTATTTCTGTAGAAATACCCACCATTTTGTTTGCCCCAACTTCCTCCTTGCTTGGAAAGCTTGTTGGGATAAATGGGGTGGTGTGGATGAGGATGTTACCGAGATGAAAGAATCCCAAACATCTCCACATGCACTGACATTATGATGCTGTGTAGGAAGCGATCCGGTCAGCAGCAACATTAGTCACACATTTCCCAGGTAGGAGCTACTGTACATAGACAGAACCATTACTATAATACTATATATATCTCTATTACTACATTTTCATATTAGCCTAGTCACAACAGTTCTTAGTAACGCATTGATTCACATTTATATGTTCCTTATTCTGTTCTTTATTGATAATGTGAGATTATTACATGAACATCAGGGGGCGGAATAACCATTCATGTGCAACAACTCCCATATCTCAATGGGTCTGTAGCTTCCTGTTCCAGCCGTAGTGCAAATCTTTCTGTGTGTGTTGCTCTTGTACAGCAACATCTGGTCTAAATGACAAATACAAAACATGATAAAAACACTGAGCAGCTGTTTCTCTTGTCGTCTCTTCTTCGTCTCTGTCTCCTGGAAACATCAGGATATAGATCATCAGAGAAAGCCATCAGAAACAGGTATGAGGCACACAGACATGTATCTCCTACTGAGGCAGATTGGGCTTGTCTCCACACCTGTCATCGCTGTCATGTAATGAACAGGGACACAGCATGAATCCCTTTTCTTTACGTCACTCGGTAATAAACGACGACAGGGTTGTCAATTAGGTTATGTGGCGAACAAACGCTTCAGATAATTGGCAATGAAAATCACTTCTCTAGCTTAAAAATGTGTGGGTCACGCCCTGACCATAGAGAGCTTTTTATTCTCTATGTTGGTTAGGTCAGGGTGTGACTAGGGTGGGTCATCTAGGGGATTATATATCTATGTTGTTTAGGTCGGGGTGTGACTAGGGTGTGTTATCTAGGTGATTATATGTATCTTTGTTGGCCTGGTATGGTTCCCAATCAGAGGCAGCTGTTTATCGTTGTCTCTGATTGGGGATCATATTTAGGCAGCCATTTCCCCATTGTGCTTTGTGGGATCTTGTTTTTGTGTAGTGCCTGTTAACACTACAATTACTTCACGGTTCGTTTGTTTTCTGTATTTGTTTTGGTGAGTTTCATTGATTAAAACATGTGGAACTCTACGCACGCTGCGCCTTGGTCCAATCATTCTAACGATCGTGACAGAAGATCCCACCCCAACTGGACCAAGCAGCGTGCCTGGGAGGAGATGGCATCCTGGTCTTTGGAGGAGGTTGAGGAGAGAATATCCTGGACTTGGGAGGAAGTCTTGGAGAGATACGAAGGCCTGGAACCGGACCGTGAATACGTTCCGATTCCTCCGGCGATGATCCACGGTCCGGAGCCTCCGGCGACGATCTACGGTCCGGAGTCCCCGGCGACGATCTACGTTCCGGTTCCTCCGGCGACGATCCACGGTCCGGTTCCTCCGGCTACGATCCACGGCCCGGAGCCCCTGGCGACGATCCACGGTCCGGAGCATCCGGCGACGATTCACGGTCCGGTTCCTACAGCGACGATCCACGGTCCGGAGCTTCCGGCAACGATCCCCACACCAGAGCCGCCATTGAAGATGATGTATCAGCGAGCAAAGTGGGTACTTCGCTCCGCACCGGAGCCGCCCCCGACGGTAGATGCCCACCCGGATCCTCCCCTATTGAGTCAGGTTTTGCGTTCGGAGTCCGCACCTTTGGTGGGGGGGGAGGGGGGGGGGGGTCATGCCCTGACCATAGAGAGCTTTTTATTCTCTATGCTGGTTAGGTCGGGGTGTGACTAGGGTGGGTTATCTAGGTGATTAAATATATCTATGTTGGCCTGGTATGGTTCCCAATCAGAGGCAGCTGTTTATTGTTGTCTCTGATTGGGGATCATATTTAGGCAGCCATTTCCCCACTGGGCTTTGTGGGATCTTGTTTTTGTGTAATGCCTGTTAACACTGCAATTACTTCACGGTTCGTTTGTTTTGGTGAGTTATATTGATTAAAACATGTGGAACTCTACGCACGCTGCGCCTTGGTCCAATCATTCTAACGATCGTGACTGTGTTTGTGTGTGTGTGTCACATAGAACAGGGTGACCGTTGGGACCTGTATGAGGCCTTGACATAGGTGAGTTTCATCCAATCAGAATCACTGTTTGGATGCTATGCAGAGAGATCACTGGACGGCGTGGCCCAATCACCTCTGCTGTTGCTGCCCCTGTTCTCTCGCACACACAGAGGTTAATGTGTCCTGGACATGTCAACACTGAAATCAATGGCGAAAACACATACATTAATATCATCGTTCACTGGCTGATTTGTGACGTATGTCCCATTGCAGCGAAATGTCATCGCTATTTCACAGTTAATAATTTTAAACAGTCATAGAGTATAGCGATGTGGAATATAAACAGATGCTATTATTCCCCTTCTTTTCAAAAGCACTTCTGTTCATTCTCCATTGTCCTGTGTTGGTGACTTAACTTCTCCTGTGATGTGTTCCCCGTCTGCCACTGAAGAGCTGTAGGACAGCTGTAGTCGAGGTCTTCTGTCAGCCTCTATCTCCGGCAGTGTGTGTATCTGACCTTGCATCAAGGGTTCACTCTCACACACTCCAACATGTATGGAGAGCTTTTTGGAGGGCTTTTGAAAACCCCACTCGCCACCATTAGTTTGTACAGCATGCACATACACACATGCTAAGAGAGACACACACACACACAAACACACACTCTTACACACACACTTACACATATATACGTGGCTCTTGCATACTGCCGGCACTGAATTAGCATAGTGAAGACGCTGCATTATGTAAATTAATTCCTCTCTGATCGTGCAGGGAAATGGAGGATGGTTTATGATGATGCTAGACAGAGTTTAAACCATGTTGGATCAATGTGTTTAATACTACTTTGATATGTATCCCTTCAACCCCTCCTTTAAAAGGCCAGGATGTAAACAATTGTAGATACATGTGCATTGTAATTACACTATAGCTATTCTCCCTGTGGTCAAAAAAATCACTAAATGGTTTTGGATCATATAAAAAGCATACTTCCACAGTTACTAGGCAGATTCCCCTCACAGGTAGATTCTACAGTTACTAGGCAGATTCCCCTCACAGGTAGATTCTACAGTTACTAGGCAGATTCCCCTCACAGGTAGATTCTACAGTTGCTAGGCAGATTCCCCTCACAGGTAGATTCTACAGTTACTAGGCAGATTCCCCTCACAGGTAGATTCTACAGTTACTAGGCAGATTCCCCTCACAGGTAGATTCTACAGTAACTAGGCAGATCCCCTCACAGGTAGATTCTACAGTAACTGGCAGATTCCCCTCACAGGTAGATTCTACAGTAACTAGGCAGATTCCCCTCACAGGTAGATTCTACAGTAACTAGGTAGATACCCCTCACAGGTAGATTCTACAGTAACTAGGTAGATTCCTCTCACAGGTAGATTCTAGAGTAACTAGGTAGATTCCTCTCACAGGTAGATTCTACAGTAATTATGTAGAATCACTCACAGGTAGATTCTACAGTAACTAGGTAGATACCCCTCACAGGTAGATTCTACAGGAACTAGGTAGATACCCCTCACAGGTAGATTCTACAGTAACTAGGTAGATTCCTCTCACAGGTAGATTCTAGAGTAACTAGGTTGATTCCTCTCACAGGTATATTCTACAGTAATTATGTAGAATCACTCACAGGTAGATTCTACAGTAACTAGATAGATACTTCTCACAGGTAGATTCTACAGTAACTAGGTAGATTCACTCACAGGTAGATTCTACAGTAACTGTGTAGATTCACTCACAGGTAGAATCTACAGTAATTATGTAGAATCACTCACAGGTAGATTCTATAGTAACTAGGTAGATACCCCTCACAGGTAGATTCTACAGTAACTAGGTAGATTCCTCTCACAGGTAGATTCTACAGTAACTAGGTAGATTCACTCACAGGTAGATTCTACAGTAACTAGGTAGATTTCCCTCATAGGTCGATTCTACAGTAATTAGGTCGATTCTACAGTAATTAGGTAGATTCCCTTAACAATGAGAGGTGCTTGTGTGCAACCAGTAGTTAGCAATCAAAGACATCGCTAAGGCAGGTTTGGTTTATTTTCCATTCCTTATTCTCCTTTTCAGACATAATACCATGCTACTGTATAAGCCTGTGGAGAGAGGATATAGCTCTTTATCAGGTGAGCAGCTGTCACACTACAATCCTGTTATTCAGTCAAAAGGACTTATTCCTGTGGAGGTTAGCAATACAACGCATACCGTAATAGAATACGATGCAATAAAGTTAGGCAGGATTCATTTAAATGGATAGAAGAGGTCAGATTCCTGGATAATAAACAAGAAACTAGCTAATCTGGTTATAGTGGATAAGACTGGGAGACATAGAGGAGTAAAATAAATGAGACACACACACACACACACACACACACACACACACACACACACACACACACACACACACACACACACACACACACGCACACACGCACACAGCCACGCACACAAACACACACACACACACACACACACACACACACACACACACACACACACACACACACACACACACACACACACACACACACACACACACACACACACACACACACACACACACATACACACATACCCCCCCCCCCATCACTCACTCACATGGTTGGCCATGGCCTTGGCTTTGTTCTAAAGCTCTTAGCCGTTTGTCTAGTGCTACACAGCCTCCATTTACTCAAGATTGGCTGTGACTACTGACCCCTGACCCCAATCCACACAGGTGCTGCAGGAGGAACCATTAATACTGGCAGCAGGTTGTTTTTGTCTCTAGGCCACTAGATAAATGATGCCCTTGGCGGGCACACACATGCAAGCAAGCACGCACGAGCGCACGCACGCACGAGCGCACGCACACACAAACACACCCACACACACACATAAACACACACACACATACAGAAACATACAAAGACACATTCTCAAACACAAAGACACAAAATAAAGCATTTTCCTAAAGAAACGTGCCCACACATAAACAGAGGTAATAAAATACACACAAACACATGTACTCTGTGCTCAGACAGTCAGGAAGGTAGGCTGACACACATTAAACACATGTACTCTGTGCTCAGACAGTCAGGAAGGTAGGCTGACACTGATTATACACATTAAACACATGTACTCTGGGCTCAGACAGTCAGGAAGGTAGACTGACACTGATTATACACATTAAACACATGTACTCTGGGCTCAGACAGTCAGGAAGGTAGACTGACACTGATTATACACATTAAACACATGTACTCTGGGCTCAGACAGTCAGGAAGGTAGGCTGACACTGATTATACACATTAAACACATGTACTCTGGGCTCAGACAGTCAGGAAGGTAGGCTGACACTGATTATACACATTAAACACATGTACTCTGTGCTCAGACAGTCAGGAAGGTAGACTGACACTGATTATACACATTAAACACATGTACTCTGGGCTCAGACAGTCAGGAAGGTAGGCTGACACTGATTATACACATTAAACACACATACTCTGGGCTCAGACAGTCAGGAAGGTAGACTGACACAAACACAGATAAAACGTACAAAAAATGAGCACACAAACATACACACACACAGACAGACACACACACACACACACACACACACACACATACATTTTGATGGAATGGTCCCTCTACCATCATCCAGTATCAAGCCCTGGGGAAAATAGAAGAGAGAAGATGTATCACTTTTTCCCCGCTCCGCCCCCTTCCTCCCTTATCTCTTCTCCTTCCCAAATCTCCCCTTCCTCCCTTATCTCTTCTCCTTCCCCTATCTCTCCCTCCTCTCTTATCTCTTCTCCTTCCCTATCTCCCCTCCTCCCTTATCTCCCCTCTCCTTCCCCTATCTCCCCTTCCTCCCTTATCTCTTCTCCTTCCCATATATCCCCTTCCTCCCTTATCTCTTCTCCTTCCCCTATCTCTCCCTCCTCCCTTATCTCTTCTCCTTCCCATATCTCCCCTTCCTCCCTTATCTCTTCTCCTTCCCCTATCTCTCCCTCCTCTCTTATCTCTTCTCCTTCCCTATCTCCCCTCCTCCCTTATCTCCCCTCTCCTTCCCCTATCTCCCCTTCCTCCCTTATCTCTTCTCCTTCCCATATATCCCCTTCCTCCCTTATCTCTTCTCCTTCCCCTATCTCTCCCTCCTCCCTTATCTCTTCTCCTTCCCTATCTCTCCCATCTCCCTTATCTCTTCTCCTTCCCTATCTCCCCTTCCTCCCGTATCTCTTCTCCTTCCCCTATCTCTCCCTCCTCCCTTATCTCTTCTCCTTCCCATATCTCCCCTCCTCCCTTATATCTTCTCCTTCCCATATCTCCCCTCCTCCCTTATATCTTCTCCTTTCCTATCTCCCTTTCCTCCCTTATCTCTTCTCTTTCCCTATCTCCCCTCCTCCCTTATCTCCCCTCTCCTTCCCCTATCTCCCCTTCCTCCCTTATCTCTTCTCCTTCCCATATATCCCCTTCCTCCCTTATCTCTTCTCCTTCCCCTATCTCTCCATCCTCCCTTATCTCTTCTCCTTCCCTATCTCTCCCATCTCCCTTATCTCTTCTCCTTCCCTATCTCCCCTTCCTCCCGTATCTCTTCTCCTTCCCCTATCTCTCCCTCCTCCCTTATCTCTTCTCCTTCCCATATCTCCCCTCCTCCCTTATATCTTCTCCTTCCCATATCTCCCCTCCTCCCTTATATCTTCTCCTTCCCTATCTCCCTTTCCTCCCTTATCTCTTCTCTTTCCATATCTCCCTCCTCCCTTATATCTTCTCCTTCCCTGTCTTCCCTTCCTCCCTTATCTATTCTCCTTCCCCTATCTCTCCCTCCTCCCTTATCTCTTCTCCTTCCCCTATCTCCCTTTCCTCCCTTATCTCTTCTCTTTCCCTATCTCACCTCCTCCCGTATCTCTTATCCTTCCCTATCTCCCCTCCTCCCTTATCTCTTCTCCTTCCCCTATCTCCCCCTCCTCCCTCCTCCCTTATCTCTTCTCCTTCCCCTATCTCCCCTCCTCCCCTATCTCTTCTCCTTCCCCTATCTCCCATTCCTCCCTTATCTCTTCTCCTTCCCCTATCTCCCCCTATCATTCCCCTATATACCCCTCTCCTTCCCCTATCTCCCTTTCTGCTTCCCCTATCTCCCCCTCATCTCCGCCTCTCCTTCCACTATCTCCCCCTATCCTTCCTCTATCTCCCCCTCTCCTTCCCCTATAATCTCCCTCCCCCCTTCCCCTATCCCCCTCTCCTTCCCCTATCTCCCTCTTCTTCCCATATCCCCCTATCCCCTTTCCTTCCCCTATCTCTCTCTCCTTCCCCTGTATCCCCATCTCCTATCTCCACCTCTCCCTCTCCTTCCCCTATCTCCCCCTCTCCTTCCCCGATCTCCCCTCCTTCCCCTATCTCCCCTCCTTCCCCTATCATCTACCCTACTTCCCCTATCGCTCCCTCTCCTTCCCCTATCTCCCCCTCTCCTATCTCCCCTCTCCTTCTCCCCCTCTCCTTCCCCTATCTCCCCCACTCCTTCCCCAATCTCCCCTCCTTCCCCTATCTCTCCCTCTATCTCTCCCTCCCCTATCTCTCCTCCTTCCCCAATCTCCCCTGTCTCCCTCCCCTATCTCCCACTATCATTCCCCTATCTCCCCCTCCTTCCTCTTTCCCCCTCTCCTTCCCCTATCTCCCCCTCTTCTTCCCCTATCGCCCTCTCTTTCCCCATCTCCTCCTATCTTCAGCCCTGTCTGTGTCCCTTGTTACAGATGCAGCATATTTAGTTGTGGGGCCTTGCGTTGGCAGTTCATTCACCCCAGTAACCCGACCTCCCTCCATCACCAGGGGACTAATGTATTCATCTCATCTCCGCCGGCCAGAGAGGTCACAGCCTTATCTACCCTGCCGCTGTACCGCTGTCAGCTACCCAGCCACTCACCATAACTTCTACTGCTAGCAGAGGGAGAGGAGAGAGCGAAAGAGGAAGAATGAGTGGTAGACACAAAGGAAGGAAGGAATTGAAGAAAAAAGGAAGGAGGAGATGGAAGAACAGGGAAGAGCGTGATGGAGAAAAAAATAATAAAATGTACATTAAAATGATGGAGTAGGAGGAAGAGAGAGAACTTTAGCTGAACTGACAAAATGTCTTCTAGCTTGATTGCACAGAGGTTAAGAGAGACAGTGGTGGAGTGTTATATGTGGGAAGGGAAGGAGCAGCAGTAAGACATGTATAGGCTGCCCCCCTGCCCCCTCTCCCCTGATGGGAAATGTTTTACAATGTAGCCGTCAGATGTAGAGGAAGGGACTCCGCCACAGTCTAGTTAATTAACCACATCAGTTTCTTAATGTGATGAATTTTAATTAAACATAATTTTAATCGGGAGCAGGGGGGGGGGGGGGGGGGTCAGTGGTGTAACAGAAAGTGAAATGGGGGTGTGGAGGGACGGATAAGCTATAACGAGCAGGTTGCTAACGTGTTCGCGCATGTGCGAGTGTGCACACGCGCGTGCATGTATGTGTGTGTGTGCTTAGGTGCATGTGTATTTGTGTGTGTGATGTGCGCTCTACTATAACGGAAGGAGCTTAGGCTTCCCTCACTTCAGTTTTGCAGCTGTCTAATTAAAATGGATGGAGCATTAAGCCTTTTGGACTCTGGTGCCTCTCATTTCATGACTATTAATGCTTTTAATGAACTGGGCTAATAAGGCCGTTTTTCACTGCCACACTTTGGAGGGGCTGTCCAACACACACCACGGTCGGGAAGATGAGCTCCCACTCCCTTCACTGGGGAAATTAAAACAGCAATCACAAACCCATCCTCACCAGGCACAGCCTCATCCATACACTGACAAAGACCCTTCAGAATATGCAGAGGTTGGTAACAAATAAGGATCCATCGATTGACTTTAGGAGGATCTGTGCACTAAGGTCAGCATGAGTTGATCATTTTTTTCTAGTTATCTTTAATTTAGCCTTTTTCTAAAACCATGAAGGTAAAGAGTTGTCTTTTCTATTACCATGAAGGTAAAGAGTTGTCTTTTCTAAAACCATGAAGGTAAAGAGTTGTCTTTTCTAAAACCATGAAGGTAAAGAGTTGTCTTTTCTATTACCATGAAGGTAAAGAGTTGTCTTTTCTAAAACCATGAAGGTAAAGAGTTGTCTTTTCTATTACCATGAAGGTAAAGAGTTGTCTTTTCTAATACCATGAAGGTAAAGAGTTGTCTTTTCTATTACCATGAAGGTAAAGAGTTATCTTTTCTATTACCATGAAGGTAAAGAGTTGTCTTTTCTATTACCATGAAGGTAAAGAGTTGTCTTTTCTATTACCATGAAGGTAAAGAGTTGTCTTTTCTATTACCATGAAGGTAAAGAGTTGTCTTTTCTATTACCATGAAGGTAAAGAGTTATCTTTTCTAAAACCATGAAGGTAAAGAGTTGTCTTTTCTATTACCATGAAGGTAAAGAGTTGTCTTTTCTATTACCATGAAGGTAAAGAGTTGTCTTTTCTATTACCATGAAGGTAAAGAGTTGTCTTTTCTAAAACCATGAAGGTAAAGAGTTGTCTTTTCTAAAACCATGAAGGTAAAGAGTTGTCTTTTCTATTACCATGAAGGTAAAGAGTTGTCTTTTCTATTACCATGAAGGTAAAGAGTTGTCTTTTCTATTACCATGAAGGTAAAGAGTTGTCTTTTCTATTACCATGAAGGTAAAGAGTTGTCTTTTCTATTACCATGAAGGTAAAGAGTTGTCTTTTCTATTACCATGAAGGTAAAGAGTTGTCTTTTCTAAAACCATGAAGGTAAAGAGTTGTCTTTTCTAAAACCATGAAGGTAAAGAGTTGTCTTTTCTAAAACCATGAAGGTAAAGAGTTGTCTTTTCTATTACCATGAAGGTAAAGAGTTGTCTTTTCTAAAACCATGAAGGTAAAGAGTTGTCTTTTCTATTACCATGAAGGTAAAGAGTTGTCTTTTCTATTACCATGAAGGTAAAGAGTTGTCTTTTCTATTACCATGAAGGTAAAGAGTTGTCTTTTCTATTACCATGAAGGTAAAGAGTTGTCTTTTCTAAAACCATGAAGGTAAAGAGTTGTCTTTTCTATTACCATGAAGGTAAAGAGTTGTCTTTTCTAATACCATGAAGGTAAAGAGTTGTCTTTTCTAAAACCATGAAGGTAAAGAGTTGTCTTTTCTAAAACCATGAAGGTAAAGAGTTATCTTTTCTAAAACCATGAAGGTAAAGAGTTATCTTTTCTAAAACCATGAAGGTAAAGAGTTGTCTTTTCTAAAACCATGAAGGTAAAGAGTTGTCTTTTCTATTACCATGAAGGTAAAGAGTTGTATTTTCTAATACCATGAAGGTAAAGAGTTGTCTTTTCTAATACCATGAAGGTAAAGAGTTGTCTTTTCTAAAACCATGAAGGTAAAGAGTTGTCTTTTCTATTACCATGAAGGTAAAGAGTTGTCTTTTCTATTACCATGAAGGTAAAGAGTTGTCTTTTCTAAAACCATGAAGGTAAAGAGTTGTCTTTTCTATTACCATGAAGGTAAAGAGTCATCTTTTCTATTACCATGAAGGTAAAGAGTTGTCTTTTCTATTACCATGAAGGTAAAGAGTTGTCTTTTCTATTACCATGAAGGTAAAGAGTTGTCTTTTCTATTACCATGAAGGTAAAGAGTTGTCTTTTCTAAAACCATGAAGGTAAAGAGTTGTCTTTTCTATTACCATGAAGGTAAAGAGTTGTCTTTTCTAATACCATGAAGGTAAAGAGTTGTCTTTTCTAAAACCATGAAGGTAAAGAGTTGTCTTTTCTAAAACCATGAAGGTAAAGAGTTATCTTTTCTAAAACCATGAAGGTAAAGAGTTATCTTTTCTAAAACCATGAAGGTAAAGAGTTGTCTTTTCTAAAACCATGAAGGTAAAGAGTTGTCTTTTCTAAAACCATGAAGGTAAAGAGTTGTATTTTCTAATACCATGAAGGTAAAGAGTTGTCTTTTCTAATACCATGAAGGTAAAGAGTTGTCTTTTCTAAAACCATGAAGGTAAAGAGTTGTCTTTTCTATTACCATGAAGGTAAAGAGTCATCTTTTCTATTACCATGAAGGTAAAGAGTTGTCTTTTCTATTACCATGAAGGTAAAGAGTTGTCTTTTCTATTACCATGAAGGTAAAGAGTTGTCTTTTCTATTACCATGAAGGTAAAGAGTTGTCTTTTCTAATACCATGAAGGTAAAGAGTTGTCTTTTCTATTACCATGAAGGTAAAGAGTTGTCTTTTCTAATACCATGAAGGTAAAGAGTTGTCTTTTCTAAAACCATGAAGGTAAAGAGTTGTCTTTTCTAAAACCATGAAGGTAAAGAGTTATCTTTTCTAAAACCATGAAGGTAAAGAGTTGTCTTTTCTATTACCATGAAGGTAAAGAGTTGTCTTTTCTAAAACCATGAAGGTAAAGAGTTGTATTTTCTAATACCATGAAGGTAAAGAGTTGTCTTTTCTAATACCATGAAGGTAAAGAGTTGTCTTTTCTAAAACCATGAAGGTAAAGAGTTGTCTTTTCTATTACCATGAAGGTAAAGAGTTGTCTTTTCTAAAACCATGAAGGTAAAGAGTTGTCTTTTCTAAAACCATGAAGGTAGAGTTATCTTTTTTAGGATGGTCGTTTTTTTTATGTCCCTTTGTCCTAGTGCTCACATCCCAATCCAACAAAGAACCTTAAGACTGTGGAGGGAACAGCCACATGATTCATATATACTGTCTTGTTAACTTTGTCATAGAACACTGTAAGAGGAATGTGTTGAATGTTTTTGTCGTCTATCATTCTATTTCTACTTTACCATGAATAGTGGACGAGGGACAGGAAGAAGACGTTATTTTTGGACAGTCAGAACACGAAACACAAAGAGATATACCATGTGAATTCACAGTTCACTCATAGTTATTCTTGAGTAAGTACATAAATGTGAGGAATTTGTACAGCAAGTTCTGTTGCCGTGTCCCTGAAAGTAACTCTGAAAAGAAGTAGACAAGTAGACATGTACTAACGTCTCCATGTTCCTCCGTCTTGATAAATGTGAGGGCATTTGTTGAGCAAAACGAGGCCACCTTGGCAGAAAGGTTTTACAGCCTCCAGTCTCTGCATGCACACGGAATAACTTGTATGTAGATAAATTGTCTATAAAATGTATCTTCACGGTCTTTCTTCCCCACCGTGATTCAGCTTCGCTGGTGAAATCCAATACAGCAGCTGTCGGCTCTGTGTGCTGTTCTTCTACTACATGTACAGTACATTCATAGTCAAAACAATTCCATCACCTTTGTATGAAAACAAAACGAGGTACACACACACACACACACACACACACACACACACACACACACACACACACACACACACACACACACACACACACACACACACACACACACACACACACACACACACACACACACACACACACACACACACACACACACACACCCGACCACATAGTAAATGGAAATCCGGGATACTCAAATTAGTATGATACGTTTGGTATTGTTACAAAAAGACAGAAGGTTCCTTAAGGCTAAAACGATAGGAAGGTTGTTGGTGGGGGTGGATGGGTAGGTGTAAACGATAGGAAGGTGGTTGGTGGGGGTGGATGGGTAGGTGTAAACGATAGGAAGGTGGTTGGTGGGGGTGGATGGGTAGGTGTAAACGATAGGAAGGTGGTTGGTGGGGGTGGATGGGTAGGTGTAAACGATAGGAAGGTGGTTGGTGGGGGTGGATGGGTAGGTGTAAACGATAGGAAGGTGGTTGGTGGGGGTGAATGGGTAGGTGTAAACGATAGGAAGGTGGTTGGTGGGGGTGGATGGGTAGGTGTAAACGATAGGAAGGTGGTTGGTGGGGGTGGATGGGTAGGTGTAAACGATAGGAAGGTGGTTGGTGGGGGTGGATGGGTAGGTGTAAACGATAGGAAGGTGGTTGGTGGGGGTGGATGGGTAGGTGTAAACGATAGGAAGGTGGTTGGTGGGGGTGGATGGGTAGGTGTAAACGATAGGAAGGTGGTTGGTGGGGGTGGATGGGTAGGTGTAAACGATAGGAAGGTGGTTGGTGGGGGTGGATGGGTAGGTGTAAACGATAGGAAGGTGGTTGGTGGGGGTGGATGGGTAGGTGTAAACAATAGGAAGGTGGTTGGTGGGGGTGGATGGGTAGGTGTAAACGATAGGAAGGTGGTTGGTGGGGGTGGATGGGTAGGTGTAAACGATAGGAAGGTGGTTGGTGGGGGTGGATGGGTAGGTGTAAACGATAGGAAGGTGGTTGGTGGGGGTGGATGGGTAGGTGTAAACGATAGGAAGGTGGTTGGTGGGGGTGGATGGGTAGGTGTAAACGATAGGAAGGTGGTTGGTGGGGGTGAATGGGTAGGTGTAAACGATAGGAAGGTGGTTGGTGGGGGTGGATGGGTAGGTGTAAACGATAGGAAGGTGGTTGGTAGGGGTGGATGGGTAGGTGTAAACGATAGGAAGGTGGTTGGTGGGGGTGGATGGGTAGGTGTAAACGATAGGAAGGTGGTTGGTGGGGGTGGATGGGTAGGTGTAAACGATAGGAAGGTGGTTGGTGGGGGTGGATGGGTAGGTGTAAATGATAGGAAGGTGGTTATTGGGGGTGGATGGGTAGGTGTATAACACGGACAGCTTGCAACCCAAAGGTTGGGTGTTAGATTCTCATCACGGAATCATTTTAGATAATTAGCAACTTCGCAATTACTTGCTACTTTGCATGTTAGCTAACCCTTCCTCTAACCTTAACCCTTTACCCTAACTCCTAACCCTAACCCTTTACCCTAACTCCTAATCCTAACCTTAACATTTACCCTAACTCCTAATCCTAACCTTAACCCTTTACCCTAACTCCTAATCCTAACCTTAACCCTTTACCCTAACTCCTAATCCTAACCTTAACCCTTTACCCTAACTCTAACCTTAACCCCTACATTAGCCTAGCTAATGTTAGCCACCTAGGTAAACTACCTAACAATTGCGTTAGCCACCTAGCCAACTAGCTAACGTTAGCCATAACAAATTAAAATTCGCAACATATCAAATGAATTGTAATTCGTAACATGTACAAATTGTAATTTGTAACATATGATACAAAATGGATGAAGGACATCCACAAATTAATACATACCATGCCAAATGTTAGATATCATACTAATTTGAGAGTCCCGGATTTTTGTTTACAGTGTTCAATTTTTCTCTAAATCCAGGTTACACACACCATCTTAGATAGAATGGGGAAGCAGTTCCAAATTCCCCAACCCCATTTCCCCATTCCCCTACCCTGACGATGCTGCCTTCAATCTTCCATAACCAAAACATCAACACAACCCTCCATGTACAACTGTACTGTTGGACGGCCCTGATTATTCCAACACACATCAACAACACAACTCTGAGGAACCAAGCCCACCAATCACGGCCCGGTCTTGGCCGAGCACTAATGGAACAGGACTGCAGAAACACTCATTATTGACTTCACCCTCCCTCCCTCCCTCCCTCCCTCCCTCCCTCCCTCCCTCCCTCCCTCCCTCCCTCCTCTTCTCCTCTCTCTCCATCTGCATAGTAATAGCTTTGCAGATTTCTTGGCCTTGTGTGTGAATTTACAGCCCAAAGTTTCCATTTGCTATGTGGTGAATGTGCTGCGTTTAAGCCACTTCGGTTACTTGTGCTCACTGCTTTGTATTGTAAATGTGCTATTAGAATTCATGAAGGTATTTACATGCATTCGCATGCCAGGCAAATGCAGGGAAGGGTATTTTTCTATCATACATTACGTGTGCCAGCAGCCATAGACCTACAGCACTGCCCTCCATACCTCTGCTGCTGTCCGCCTTAAGCTAAGCAGGTTTGGTCCTGATCGCCCTCCGATGAGAGACCAGATGCTGTGGCATTGGAGGACCAGTAGGGGGCGCTCTTCCCTCTGCTCCCTCTGTCCCCAATCCCTGCCCTACAAGAGAAGGGTAGTTCTGTAGCCTTCATCTCACTCTGTCCTTATAAGGATGAATGTTCTGCCTGTTTATCTATCTATATGCTTTAGAGATCCATTATACATGTGGTCATGGTGAATGATGCACTGTCATCTGTCTCAGGCAACAACACAGCCACAGCTATTCACGTGGCCTATCATCAATGGCTGCTCTGCAGGGCCGGACTGGCTGCTCTACAGGGCCGGACTGGCTGCTCTACAGGGCCGGACTGGCTGCTCTGCAGGGCCGGACTGGCTGCTCTGCAGGGCCGGACTGGCTGCTCTGCAGGGCCGGACTGGCTGCTCTACAGGGCCGGACTGGCTGCTCTACAGGGCCGGACTGGCTGCTCTACAGGGCCGGACTGGCTGCTCTGCAGGGCCGGACTGGCTGCTCTACAGGGCCGGACTGGCTGCTCTGCAGGGCGACTGGCTGCTCTGCAGGGCGACTGGCTGCTCTGCAGGGCGACTGGCTGCTCTACAGGGCCGGACTGGCTGCTCTGCAGGGCCGGTCTGGCTGCTCTGCAGGGCCGGACTGGCTGCTCTGCAGGGCCGGACTGGCTGCTCTGCAGGGCCGGACTGGCTGCTCTGCAGGGCCGGACTGGCTGCTCTGCAGGGCCGGACTGGCTGCTCTGCAGGGCCGGACTGGCTGCTCTACAGGGCCGGACTGGCTGCTCTACAGGGCCGGACTGGCTGCTCTGCAGGGCCGGACTGGCTGCTCTACAGGGCCGGACTGGCTGCTCTACAGGGCCGGACTGGCTGCTCTACAGGGCCGGACTGGCTGCTCTGCAGGGCCGGACTGGCTGCTCTACAGGGCCGGACTGGCTGCTCTACAGGGCCGGACTACCGCATTTGTGGCACATTCCTGCACTTCAACACATTTTGTCATGAGGCTATGAGAAAACGTTGCTGTGTTAAAGTACATTTCCTGCTGTTCTACACATTTTGCAATCCTATGTGATCCGGGAGGCCCCTGACACCACACGGGTTCTGGGTAGTGGATATAAAGCAGGATGCATCCAGTGATCCAGCACCAGAAGGAACTGACTGTTTACTCTGGCCATCCACGCAGAAATATTTCCTATGATCATTATTGGTTCCCTCAGAGACTAACTAACTCATTTTTCCCGACCATTACGGCCTTATTGCAGCTTTTTTTAATTAACCAAGTTTCTTAATTAGGTGTGGAGCAGTAAGGCTGCAAACAGTCTGTCGAGATAATTACCTACTGACCCTGCTTTATGAGGGGAAGGAAGATGGAATGAGAGAGAGAGAGAGAGAGAGAGAGAGAGAGAGAGAGAAGTCAAGGAAGGGGAGGAAGACGGAATGAGAGAGAGAGGGAAGTCAATGAAGGGAAAGAAGACGGAATGAGAGAGAGAGAGGGAAGTCAAGGAAGGGAAAGAAGATGGAATGAGAGAGAGAGGGAAGTCAAGGAAGGGAAGGAAAACGGAATGAGAGAGAGGGGGAAGTCAAGGAAGGAAAGGAAGACGGAATGAGAGAGAGGGGGAAGTCAAGGAAGGAAAGGAAGACAGAATGAGAGAGAGAGGGAAGTCAAGGAAGGAAAGGAAGACGGAATGAAAGAGAGAGGGAAGTCAAGGAAGGGAAGGAAGTGCTGAGTGAAGGGATGGGGAATATACTGTGTTGTGTGGTGTGTTGTGTTGTGTTGTGTAGTGTGGTGTTGTGTAGTGTTGTTTTGTGTTGTGCTGTGTGGTGTGTGTGTGTGTGTGTGTGTGTGTGTGTGTGTGTGTGTGTGTGTGTGTGTGTGTGTGTGTGTGTGTGTGTGTGTGTGTGTGTGTGTGTGTGTGTGTGTTGTGTGGTGTTGTATGTTGTGTGATGTTGTGTGGTGTTGTGTAGTGTGTATAGTGTGGGTTGTGTAGTGTGTGTTGTATGGTGTTGTATAGTGTGTGTTGTGTGGTGTGTGTTGTGTGGTGTTGTATAGTGTGTGTTGTGTGGTGTTGTGTGGTGTTGTATGGTGTTGTGTGGTGTTGTATAGTGTGTGTTGTGTGGTGTTGTATAGTGTGTGTTGTGTGGTGTTGTGTGGTGTTGTATAGTGTGTGTTGTGTGGTGTTGTATGGTGTTGTGTGGTGTTGTGTAGTGTGTGTTGTGTGGTGTTGTATATTGTGTGTTGTGTGGTGTTGCATAGTGTGTGTTGTGTGGTGTTGTGTGGTGTTGTATAGTGTGTGTTGTGTGGTGTTGTATGGTGTTGTGTGGTGTTGTGTAGTGTGTGTTGTGTGGTGTTGTATAGTGTGTGTTGTGTGGTGTTGTATAGTGTGTGTTGTATGGTGTTGTATAGTGTGTGTTGTGTGGTGTGATATAATGTGTTGTGTGGTGTGTGTTGTGTGGTGTGTGTTGTGTAGTGTGTGTTGTGTGGTGTTGTATAGTGTGTGTTGTGTGGTGTTGTATAGTGTGTGTTGTGTGGTGTTGTATAGTGTGTGTTGTGTGGTGTGATACAATGTGTTGTGTGGTGTTGTATAGTGTGTGTTGTGTGGTGTTGTATAGTGTGTGTTGTGTAGTGTGTGTTGTGTGGTGTTGTATATTGTGTGTTGTGTGGTGTTGTATATTGTGTGTTGTGTGGTGTTGTATAGGGTGTGTTGTGTGGTGTTGTATAGTGTGTGTTGTGTGGTGTTGTATAGTGTGTGTTGTGTGGTGTTGTATAGTGTGTGTTGTGTGGTGTTGTATAGGGTGTGTTGTGTGGTGTTGTATAGTGTGTGTTGTGTGGTGTTGCATAGGGTGTGTTGTGTGGTGTTGTATAGTGTGTGTTGTGTGGTGTTGTGTGGTGTTGTATGGTGTGGTGTTGTATAGTGTGTGTTGTGTGGTGTTGTATAGTGTGTGTTGTATGGTGTTGTATAGTGTGTGTTGTGTAGTGTTGTGTGGTGTTGTATAGTGTGTGTTGTGTGGTGTTGTATGGTGTTGTGTGGTGTTGTGTAGTGTGTGTTGTGTGGTGTTGTATATTGTGTGTTGTGTGGTGTTGTATAGTGTGTGTTGTGTGGTGTTGTATAGGGTGTGTTGTGTGGTGTTGTATAGTGTGTGTTGTGTGGTGTTGTGTGGTGTTGTATGGTGTGGTGTTGTATAGTGTGTGTTGTGTGGTGTTGTATAGTGTGTGTTGTGTGGTGTTGTATAGTGTGTGTTGTGTGGTGTTGTATATTGTGTGTTGTGTGGTGTTGTATAGTGTGTGTTGTGTGGTGTTGTATAGTGTGTGTTGTGTGGTGTTGTATAGTGTGTGTTGTGTGGTGTTGTATAGTGTGTGTTGTGTGGTGTTGTATAGTGTGTGTTGTGTGGTGTTGTATAGTGTGTGTTGTGTGGTGTTTTATAGTGTGTGTTGTGTGGTGCTGCGATGCGTTGCGTTGTGTGGTGTTGCATAGTGTGTGTTGTGTGGTGTTGTGTGGTGTTGTGTGGTGTTGTATAGTGTGTGTTGTGTGGTGTTGTATATTGTGTGTTGTGTGGTGTTGTATAGTTTGTGTTGTGTGGTGTTGTATAGTGTGTGTTGTGTGGTGTTGTGTGGTGTTGTATAGTGTGTGTTGTGTGGTGTTGTATAGTGTGTGTTGTGTGGTGTTGTGTGGTGTTGTATAGTGTGTGTTGTGTGGTGTTGTATGGTGTTGTGTGGTGTTGTATAGTGTGTGTTGTGTGGTGTTGTATATTGTGTGTTGTGTGGTGTTGTATAGTTTGTGTTGTGTGGTGTTGTATAGTGTGTGTTGTGTGGTGTTGTGTAGTGTGTGTTGTGTGGTGGTGTATAGTGTGTGTTGTGTAGTGCGTGTTGTATGGTGTTGTGTGGTGTTGTATAGTGTATGTTGTGTGGTGTTGTGTTGTGTGGTGTTGTATAGTGTGTGTTGTGTGGTGTTGTATAGTGTGTGTTGTGTGGTGTTGTATAGTGTGTGTTGTGTAGTGTTGTATAGTGTGTGTTGTGTAGTGCGTGTTGTATGGTGTTGTGTGGTGTTGTGTAGTGTGTGTTGTGTGGTGTTGTGTAGTGTGTGTTGTGTGGTGTTGTATAGTGTGTGTTGTGTGGTGTTGTGTGGTGTGTGTTGTGTGGTGTTGTATAGTGTGTGTTGTGTAGTGTTGTATAGTGTGTGTTGTGTAGTGCGTGTTGTATGGTGTTGTGTGGTGTTGTATAGTGTATGTTGTGTGGTGTTGTGTTGTGTGGTGTTGTATAGTGTGTGTTGTGTAGTGTTGTATAGTGTGTGTTGTGTAGTGCGTGTTGTATGGTGTTGTGTGGTGTTGTATAGTGTATGTTGTGTGGTGTTGTGTTGTGTGGTGTTGTATAGTGTGTGTTGTGTGGTGTTGTGTGGTGTGTGTTGTGTGGTGTGGTGTTGTATAGTGTGTGTTGTGTAGTGTTGTATAGTGTGTGTTGTGTAGTGCGTGTTGTATGGTGTTGTGTGGTGTTGTATAGTGTATGTTGTGTGGTGTTGTGTTGTGTGGTGTTGTATAGTGTGTGTTGTGTAGTGTTGTATAGTGTGTGTTGTGTGGTGTTGTGTGGTGTTGTATAGTGTATGTTGTGTGGTGTTGTATAGTGTGTGTTGTGTGGTGTTGTGTGGTGTGTGTTGTGTGATGTTGTATAGTGAGTGTTGTGTGGTGTTGTATAGTGTATGTTGTGTGGTGTTGTGTGTTGTGTGTTGTGTGGTGTTGTGTGGTGTGTGTTGTGTGGTGTGTGTTGTGTGGTGTGTGTTGTGTGTTGTGTAGTGTGTGTTGTGTGGTGTTGTATAGTGTGTGTTGTGTGGTGTTGTATAGTGTGTGTTGTGTGGTGTTGTATAGTGTGTGTTGTGTGGTGTTGTGTGGTGTTGTGTGGTGTTGTGTGGTGTTGTATATTGTGTGTTGTGTGGTGTTGTATAGTGTGTGTTGTGTGGTGTTTTATGGTGTTGTGTGGTGTTGTGTAGTGTATGTTGTGTGGTGTTGTATATTGTGTGTTGTGTGGTGTTGTATAGTGTGTGTTGTGTGGTGTTGTATAGTGTGTGTTGTGTGGTGTTGTATGGTGTTGTGTGGTGTTGTATAGTGTGTGTTGTGTGGTGTTGTGTAGTGTGTGTTGTGTGGTGTTGTATAGTGTGTGTTGTGTGGTGTTGTATAGTGTGTGTTGTGTGGTGTTGTATAGTGTGTTTTGTGTGGTGTTGTATGGTGTTGTGTGGTGTTGTGTAGTGTATGTTGTGTGGTGTTGTATGGTGTTGTGTGGTGTTGTATAGTGTGTGTTGTGTGGTGTTGTATAGTGTGTGTTGTGTGGTGTTGTATAGTGTGTGTTGTGTGGTGTTGTATGGTGTGTGTTGTGTGGTGTTGTGTGGTGTTGTGTGGTGTTGTATAGTGTGTGTTGTGTGGTGTTGTGTGGTGTTGTGTAGTGTGTGTTGTGTGGTGTTGTATAGTGTGTGTTGTGTGGTGTTGTATAGTGTGTGTTGTGTGGTGTTGTATAGTGTGTGTTGTGTGGTGTGGTGTAGTGTGTGTTGTGTGGTGTGGTGTGTGTTGTGTGTGTTGTGTGGTGTTGCATATGTGTTGTGTGGTGTTGTATAGTGTATGTTGTGTGGTGTTGTATAGTGTGTGTTGTGTGGTGTTGTGTGGTGTGTGTTGTGTGATGTTGTATAGTGAGTGTTGTGTGGTGTTGTATAGTGTATGTTGTGTGGTGTTGTGTGTTGTGTGTTGTGTGGTGTTGTGTGGTGTGTGTTGTGTGGTGTGTGTTGTGTGGTGTGTGTTGTGTGTTGTGTAGTGTGTGTTGTGTGGTGTTGTATAGTGTGTGTTGTGTGGTGTTGTATAGTGTGTGTTGTGTGGTGTTGTATAGTGTGTGTTGTGTGGTGTTGTGTGGTGTTGTGTGGTGTTGTGTGGTGTTGTATATTGTGTGTTGTGTGGTGTTGTATAGTGTGTGTTGTGTGGTGTTTTATGGTGTTGTGTGGTGTTGTGTAGTGTATGTTGTGTGGTGTTGTATATTGTGTGTTGTGTGGTGTTGTATAGTGTGTGTTGTGTGGTGTTGTATAGTGTGTGTTGTGTGGTGTTGTATGGTGTTGTGTGGTGTTGTATAGTGTGTGTTGTGTGGTGTTGTGTAGTGTGTGTTGTGTGGTGTTGTATAGTGTGTGTTGTGTGGTGTTGTATAGTGTGTGTTGTGTGGTGTTGTATAGTGTGTTTTGTGTGGTGTTGTATGGTGTTGTGTGGTGTTGTGTAGTGTATGTTGTGTGGTGTTGTATGGTGTTGTGTGGTGTTGTATAGTGTGTGTTGTGTGGTGTTGTATAGTGTGTGTTGTGTGGTGTTGTATAGTGTGTGTTGTGTGGTGTTGTATGGTGTGTGTTGTGTGGTGTTGTGTGGTGTTGTGTGGTGTTGTATAGTGTGTGTTGTGTGGTGTTGTGTGGTGTTGTGTAGTGTGTGTTGTGTGGTGTTGTATAGTGTGTGTTGTGTGGTGTTGTATAGTGTGTGTTGTGTGGTGTTGTATAGTGTGTGTTGTGTGGTGTGGTGTAGTGTGTGTTGTGTGGTGTGGTGTGTGTTGTGTGTGTTGTGTGGTGTTGCATATGTGTTGTGTGGTGTTGTATATTTTGTGTTGTATGGTGTTGTGTGGTGTTGTATGGTGTTGTGTGGTGTTGTGTGGTGTTGTATAGTGTGTGTTGTGTGGTGTTGTATAGTGTGTGTTGTGTGGTGTTGTGTATTGTGTGTTGTGTGGTGTTGTGTGGTGTTGTATATTGTGTGTTGTGTGGTGTTGTGTGGTGTTGTGTGGTGTTCTATAGTGTGTGTTGTGTGGTGCTGCGTTGCGTTGCGTTGTGTGGTGCTGTATAGTGTGTGTTGTGTGGTGTTGTATAGTGTGTGTTGTGTGGTGTTGTATATTGTGTGTTGTGTGGTGTTGTATAGTGTGTGTTGTGTGGTGTTGTATAGTGTGTGTTGTGTGGTGTTGTATGGTGTTGTGTGGTGTTGTATAGTGTGTGTTGTGTGGTGTTGTATAGTGTGTGTTGTGTGGTGTTGTATAGTGTGTGTTGTGTGGTGTTGTATAGTGTGTGTTGTGTGGTGCTGCGTTGCGTTGCGTTGTGTGGTGTTGTATAGTGTGTGTTGTGTGGTGTTGTATAGTGTGTGTTGTGTGGTGTTGTATAGTGTGTGTTGTGTGGTGTTGTATAGTGTGTGCTGTGTGGTGTTGTATAGTGTGTGTTGTGTGGTGTTGTATAGTGTGTGTTGTGTGGTGTTGTATAGTGTGTGTTGTGTGGTGTTGTATAGTGTGTGTTGTGTGGTGTTGTATAGTGTGTGTTGTGTGGTGTTGTATAGTGTGTGTTGTGTGGTGTTGTATAGTGTGTGTTGTGTGGTGTTTTATAGTGTGTGTTGTGTGGTGCTGCGATGCGTTGCGTTGTGTGGTGTTGCATAGTGTGTGTTGTGTGGTGTTGTGTGGTGTTGTGTGGTGTTGTATAGTGTGTGTTGTGTGGTGTTGTATATTGTGTGTTGTGTGGTGTTGTATAGTTTGTGTTGTGTGGTGTTGTATAGTGTGTGTTGTGTGGTGTTGTGTGGTGTTGTATAGTGTGTGTTGTGTGGTGTTGTATAGTGTGTGTTGTGTGGTGTTGTGTGGTGTTGTATAGTGTGTGTTGTGTGGTGTTGTATGGTGTTGTGTGGTGTTGTATAGTGTGTGTTGTGTGGTGTTGTATATTGTGTGTTGTGTGGTGTTGTATAGTTTGTGTTGTGTGGTGTTGTATAGTGTGTGTTGTGTGGTGTTGTGTAGTGTGTGTTGTGTGGTGGTGTATAGTGTGTGTTGTGTGGTGTTGTGTAGTGTGTGTTGTGTGGTGTTGTATAGTTTGTGTTGTGTGGTGTTGTGTGGTGTGTGTTGTGTGGTGTTGTATAGTGTGTGTTGTGTAGTGTTGTATAGTGTGTGTTGTGTAGTGCGTGTTGTATGGTGTTGTGTGGTGTTGTATAGTGTATGTTGTATGGTGTTGTGTTGTGTGGTGTTGTATAGTGTGTGTTGTGTAGTGTTGTATAGTGTGTGTTGTGTAGTGCGTGTTGTATGGTGTTGTGTGGTGTTGTATAGTGTATGTTGTGTGGTGTTGTGTTGTGTGGTGTTGTATAGTGTGTGTTGTGTGGTGTTGTGTGGTGTGTGTTGTGTGGTGTGGTGTTGTATAGTGTGTGTTGTGTAGTGTTGTATAGTGTGTGTTGTGTAGTGCGTGTTGTATGGTGTTGTGTGGTGTTGTATAGTGTATGTTGTGTGGTGTTGTATAGTGTGTGTTGTGTAGTGTTGTATAGTGTGTGTTGTGTGGTGTTGTGTGGTGTTGTATAGTGTATGTTGTGTGGTGTTGTATAGTGTGTGTTGTGTGGTGTTGTGTGGTGTGTTTTGTGTGATGTTGTATAGTGTGTGTTGTGTGGTGTTGTATAGTGTATGTTGTGTGGTGTTGTGTGTTGTGTGTTGTGTGGTGTTGTGTGGTGTGTGTTGTGTGGTGTGTGTTGTGTGGTGTGTGTTGTGTGTGTTGTGTAGTGTGTGTTGTGTGGTGTTGTATAGTGTGTGTTGTGTGGTGTTGTATAGTGTGTTTTGTGTGGTGTTGTATAGTGTGTGTTGTGTGGTGTTGTGTGGTGTTGTGTGGTGTTGTGTGGTGTGTGTTGTGTGGTGTTGTATAGTGTGTGTTGTGTGGTGTTTTATGGTGTTGTGTGGTGTTGTGTAGTGTATGTTGTGTGGTGTTGTATATTGTGTGTTGTGTGGTGTTGTATAGTGTGTGTTGTGTGGTGTTGTATAGTGTGTGTTGTGTGGTGTTGTATGGTGTTGTGTGGTGTTGTATAGTGTGTGTTGTGTGGTGTTGTGTAGTGTGTGTTGTGTGGTGTTGTATAGTGTGTGTTGTGTGGTGTTGTATAGTGTGTGTTGTGTGGTGTTGTATAGTGTGTTTTGTGTGGTGTTGTATGGTGTTGTGTGGTGTTGTGTAGTGTATGTTGTGTGGTGTTGTATGGTGTTGTGTGGTGTTGTATAGTGTGTGTTGTGTGGTGTTGTATAGTGTGTGTTGTGTGGTGTTGTATAGTGTGTGTTGTGTGGTGTTGTATGGTGTGTGTTGTGTGGTGTTGTGTGGTGTTGTGTGGTGTTGTATAGTGTGTGTTGTGTGGTGTTGTGTGGTGTTGTGTGGTGTTGTGTAGTGTGTGTTGTGTGGTGTTGTATAGTGTGTGTTGTGTGGTGTTGTATAGTGTGTGTTGTGTGGTGTTGTATAGTGTGTGTTGTGTGGTGTGGTGTAGTGTGTGTTGTGTGGTGTGGTGTGTGTTGTGTGTGTTGTGTGGTGTTGCATATGTGTTGTGTGGTGTTGTATATTTTGTGTTGTGTGGTGTTGTGTGGTGTTGTATGGTGTTGTGTGGTGTTGTGTGGTGTTGTATAGTGTGTGTTGTGTGGTGTTGTATAGTGTGTGTTGTGTGGTGTTGTGTATTGTGTGTTGTGTGGTGTTGTGTGGTGTTGTATATTGTGTGTTGTGTGGTGTTGTGTGGTGTTGTGTGGTGTTCTATAGTGTGTGTTGTGTGGTGCTGCGTTGCGTTGCGTTGTGTGGTGCTGTATAGTGTGTGTTGTGTGGTGTTGTATAGTGTGTGTTGTGTGGTGTTGTATATTGTGTGTTGTGTGGTGTTGTATAGTGTGTGTTGTGTGGTGTTGTATAGTGTGTGTTGTGTGGTGTTGTATGGTGTTGTGTGGTGTTGTATAGTGTGTGTTGTGTGGTGTTGTATAGTGTGTGTTGTGTAGTGTTGTATAGTGTGTATTGTGTGGTGTTGTATAGTGTGTGTTGTGTGGTGTTGTGTGGTGTTGTGTGGTGTTGTATATTGTGTGTTGTGTGGTGTTGTATAGTGTGTGCTGTGTGGTGTTGTATAGTGTGTGTTGTGTGGTGTTGTGTAGTGTGTGTTGTGTGGTGTTGTATAGTGTGTGTTGTGTGGTGTTGTGTAGTGTGTGTTGTGTGGTGTTGTATAGTGTGTGTTGTGTGGTGTTGTGTGGTGTGTGTTGTGTGGTGTTGTATAGTGTGTGTTGTGTAGTGTTGTATAGTGTGTGTTGTGTAGTGCGTGTTGTATGGTGTTGTGTAGTGTTGTATAGTGTATGTTGTGTAGTGTTGTGTTGTGTGGTGTTGTGTGGTGTTGTATAGTGTGTGTTGTGTGGTGTTGTGTTGTGTGGTGTTGTATAGTGTGTGTTGTGTAGTGTTGTATAGTTTGTGTTGTGTAGTGCGTGTTGTATGGTGTTGTGTGGTGTTGTATAGGTTGTGTTTTGTGGTGTTGTATAGTGTGTGTTGTGTGGTGTTGTATAGTGTGTGTTGTGTGGTGTTGTATAGTGTGTGTTGTGTGGTGTTGTTTATTGTATGTTGTGTGGTGTTGTGTAGTGTGTGTTGTGTGGTGTTGTGTGGTGTGTGTTGTTTGGTGTGTGTTGTTTGGTGTGTGTAGTGTGGTGTGTGTTGTGTGTGTTGTGTAGTGTGTGTTGTGTGGTGTTGTATAGTGTGTGTTGTGTGGTGTTGTATAGTGTGTGTTGTGTGGTGTTGTATAGTGTGTGTTGTGTGGTGTTGTATAGTGTGTGTTGTGTGGTGTTGTGTGGTGTTGTGTGGTGTTGTTTGGTGTTGTATATTGTGTGTTGTGTGGTGTTGTATAGTGTGTGTTGTGTGGTGTTGTATAGTGTGTGTTGTGTGGTGTTGTATGGTGTTGTGTGGTGTTGTATAGTGTGTGTTGTGTGGTGTTGTGTAGTGTGTGTTGTGTGGTGTTGTGTAGTGTGTGTTGTGTGGTGTTGTATAGTGTGTGTTGTGTGGTGTTGTATAGTGCGTGTTGTGTGGTGTTGTATCGTGTGTGTTGTGTTGTGTGGTGTAGTGTGTGTTGTGTGGTGTGTGTTGTGTTTGTTGTGGTGTTGTAAATGTGTTGTGTGGTGTTGTATATTGTGTGTTGTATGGTGTTGTGTGGTGTTGTATGGTGTTGTGTGGTGTTGTGTGGTGTTGTATAGTGTGTGTTTTGTGGTGTTGTATAGTGTGTGTTGTGTGGTGTTGTGTATTGTGTGTTGTGTGGTGTTGTGTGGTGTTGTGTGGTGTTGTATATTGTGTGTTGTGTGGTGTTGTGTGGTGTTGTGTGGTGTTGTATAGTGTGTGTTGTGTGGTGCTGCGTTGCGTTGCGTTGTGTGGTGTTGTGTGGTGTTGTATAGTGTGTGTTGTGTGGTGTTGTATAGTGTGTGTTGTGTGGTGTTGTATAGTGTGTGTTGTGTGGTGTTGTATATTGTGTGTTGTGTGGTGTTGTATAGTGTGTGTTGTGGAGTGTTGTATAGTGTGTGTTGTGTAGTGCGTGTTGTATGGTGTTGTGTGGTGTTGTATAGTGTATGTTGTGTGGTGTTGTGTAGTGTGTGTTGTGTGGTGTTGTGTGTTGTGTGGTGTGTGTTGTGTGGTGTGTGTTGTGTGTGTTGTGTAGTGTGTGTTGTGTGGTGTTGTATAGTGTGTGTTGTGTGGTGTTGTATAGTGTGTGTTGTGTGGTGTTGTATAGTGTGTGTTGTGTGGTGTTGTGTGGTGTTGTGTGGTGTTGTATATTGTGTGTTGTGTGGTGTTGTATAGTATGTGTTGTGTGGTGTTGTATGGTGTTGTGTGGTGTTGTGTTGTGTGGTGTTGTATATTGTGTGTTGTGTGGTGTTGTATAGTGTGTGTTGTTTGCTGTTGTATAGTGTTTGTTGTGTGGTGTTGTATGGTGTTGTGTGGTGTTGTATAGTGTGTGTTGTGTGGTTTTGTGTAGTGTGTGTTGTGTGGTGTTGTATAGTGTGTGTTGTGTGGTGTTGTATAGTGTGTGTTGTGTGGTGTTGTATAGTGTGTGTTGTGTGGTGTTGTATAGTGTGTGTTGTGTGGTGTTGTGTGGTGTTGTGTGGTGTTGTTTGGTGTTGTATATTGTGTGTTGTGTGGTGTTGTATAGTGTGTGTTGTGTGGTGTTGTATAGTGTGTGTTGTGTGGTGTTGTATGGTGTTGTGTGGTGTTGTATATTGTGTGTTGTGTGGTGTTGTGTAGTGTGTGTTGTGTGGTGTTGTGTAGTGTGTGTTGTGTGGTGTTGTATAGTGTGTGTTGTGTGGTGTTGTATAGTGCGTGTTGTGTGGTGTTGTATAGTGTGTGTTGTGTTGTGTGGTGTAGTGTGTGTTGTGTGGTGTGTGTTGTGTGTGTTGTGGTGTTGTAAATGTGTTGTGTGGTGTTGTATATTGTGTGTTGTATGGTGTTGTGTGGCGTTGTATGGTGTTGTGTGGTGTTGTGTGGTGTTGTATAGTGTGTGTTGTGTGGTGTTGTATAGTGTGTGTTGTGTGGTGTTGTGTATTGTGTGTTGTGTGGTGTTGTGTGGTGTTGTGTGGTGTTGTATATTGTGTGTTGTGTGGTGTTGTGTGGTGTTGTGTGGTGTTGTATAGTGTGTGTTGTGTGGTGCTGCGTTGCGTTGCGTTGTGTGGTGTTGTGTGGTGTTGTATAGTGTGTGTTGTGTGGTGTTGTATAGTGTGTGTTGTGTGGTGTTGTATAGTGTGTGTTGTGTGGTGTTGTATATTGTGTGTTGTGTGGTGTTGTATAGTGTGTGTTGTGTGGTGTTGTATAGTGTGTGTTGTGTGGTGTGTGTTGTGTGTTGTTGTATAGTGTGTGTTGTGGAGTGTTGTATAGTGTGTGTTGTGTAGTGCGTGTTGTATGGTGTTGTGTGGTGTTGTATAGTGTTTGTTGTGTGGTGTTGTATAGTGTGTGTTGTGTGGTGTTGTGTGGTGTGTGTTGTGTGGTGTTGTATAGTGTGTGTTGTGTGGTGTTGTATAGTGTATGTTGTGTGGTGTTGTGTAGTGTGTGTTGTGTGGTGTTGTGTGTTGTGTGGTGTGTGTTGTGTGGTGTGTGTTTTGTGGTGTGTGTTGTGTGTGTTGTGTAGTGTGTGTTGTGTGGTGTTGTATAGTGTGTGTTGTGTGGTGTTGTATAGTGTGTGTTGTGTGGTGTGGTGTTGTATAGTGTGTGTTGTGTGGTGTTGTGTGGTGTTGTGTGGTGTTGTATATTGTGTGTTGTGTGGTGTTGTATAGTGTGTGTTGTGTGGTGTTGTATGGTGTTGTGTGGTGTTGTGTTGTGTGGTGTTGTTTATTGTGTGTTGTGTGGTGTTGTATAGTGTGTGTTGTGTGGTGTTGTATAGTGTGTGTTGTTTGGTGGTGTATAGTGTTTGTTGTGTGGTGTTGTATGGTGTTGTGTGGTGTTGTATAGTGTGTGTTGTGTGGTTTTGTGTAGTGTGTGTTGTGTGGTGTTGTATAGTGTGTGTTGTGTGGTGTTGTATAGTGTGTGTTGTGTGGTGTTGTATACTGTGTGTTGTGTTGTGTTGTGTAGTGTATGTTGTGTGGTGTGTGTTGTGTGTGTTGTGTGGTGTTGTATATGTGTTGTGTGGTGTTGTATATAGTGAGTTGTATGGTGTTGTGTGGTGTTGTATGGTGTTGTGTGGTGTTGTGTGGTGTTGTGTGGTGTTGTATAGTGTGTGTTGTGTGGTGTTGTATAGTGTGTGTTGTGTGGTGTTGTGTATTGTGTGGTGTTGTGTGGTGTTGTGTGGTGTTGTATATTGTGTGTTGTGTGGTGTTGTGTGGTGTGGTGTTGTATAGTGTGTGTTGTGTGGTGTTGTATAGTGTGTGTTGTGTGGTGTTGTATAGTGTGTGTTGTGTGGTGTTGTATAGAGTGTGTTGTGTGGTGTTGTATATTGTGTGTTGTATGGTGTTGTGTGGTGTTGTGTGGTGTTGTATATTGTGTGTTGTGTGGTGTTGTGTGGTGTTGTGTGGTGTTGTATAGTGTGTGTTGTGTGGTGTTGTGTGGTGTTGTATATTGTGTGTTGTGTGGTGTTGTGTGGTGTTGTGTGGTGTTGTATAGTGTGTGTTGTGTGGTGCTGCGTTGCGTTGCGTTGTGTGGTGTTGTGTGGTGTTGTATAGTGTGTGTTGTGTGGTGTTGTATAGTGTGTGTTGTGTGGTGTTGTATAGTGTGTGTTGTGTGGTGTTGTATATTGTGTGTTGTGTGGTGTTGTATAGTGTGTGTTGTGTGGTGTTGTATAGTGTGTGTTGTGTGGTGTGTGTTGTGTGTTGTTGTATAGTGTGTGTTGTGGAGTGTTGTATAGTGTGTGTTGTGTAGTGCGTGTTGTATGGTGTTGTGTGGTGTTGTATAGTGTTTGTTGTGTGGTGTTGTATAGTGTGTGTTGTGTGGTGTTGTGTGGTGTGTGTTGTGTGGTGTTGTATAGTGTGTGTTGTGTGGTGTTGTATAGTGTATGTTGTGTGGTGTTGTGTAGTGTGTGTTGTGTGGTGTTGTGTGTTGTGTGGTGTGTGTTGTGTGGTGTGTGTTTTGTGGTGTGTGTTGTGTGTGTTGTGTAGTGTGTGTTGTGTGGTGTTGTATAGTGTGTGTTGTGTGGTGTTGTATAGTGTGTGTTGTGTGGTGTGGTGTTGTATAGTGTGTGTTGTGTGGTGTTGTGTGGTGTTGTGTGGTGTTGTATATTGTGTGTTGTGTGGTGTTGTATAGTGTGTGTTGTGTGGTGTTGTATGGTGTTGTGTGGTGTTGTGTTGTGTTGTGTTGTATATTGTGTGTTGTGTGGTGTTGTATAGTGTGTGTTGTGTGGTGTTGTATAGTGTGTGTTGTTTGGTGGTGTATAGTGTTTGTTGTGTGGTGTTGTATGGTGTTGTGTGGTGTTGTATAGTGTGTGTTGTGTGGTTTTGTGTAGTGTGTGTTGTGTGGTGTTGTATAGTGTGTGTTGTGTGGTGTTGTATAGTGTGTGTTGTGTGGTGTTGTATACTGTGTGTTGTGTTGTGTTGTGTAGTGTATGTTGTGTGGTGTGTGTTGTGTGTGTTGTGTGGTGTTGTATATGTGTTGTGTGGTGTTGTATATAGTGAGTTGTATGGTGTTGTGTGGTGTTGTATGGTGTTGTGTGGTGTTGTGTGGTGTTGTGTGGTGTTGTATAGTGTGTGTTGTGTGGTGTTGTATAGTGTGTGTTGTGTGGTGTTGTGTATTGTGTGGTGTTGTGTGGTGTTGTGTGGTGTTGTATATTGTGTGTTGTGTGGTGTTGTGTGGTGTTGTGTGGTGTGGTGTTGTATAGTGTGTGTTGTGTGGTGTTGTATAGTGTGTGTTGTGTGGTGTTGTATAGTGTGTGTTGTGTGGTGTTGTATAGAGTGTGTTGTGTGGTGTTGTATATTGTGTGTTGTATGGTGTTGTGTGGTGTTGTATGGTGTTGTGTGGTGTTGTGTGGTGTTGTGTGGTGTTGTATAGTGTGTGTTGTGTGGTGTTGTATAGTGTGTGTTGTGTGGTGTTGTATAGTGTGTGTTGTGTGGTGTTGTATATTGTGTGTTTTGTGGTGTTGTATAGTGTGTGTTGTGTGGTGTTGTGTAGTGCTGCGTTGCGTTGTGTTAGTACACAAAAGTCAAAGAGGACACCTTTAGACTACTGTAACATATTTACACACACATCTGACCCAGTACAGAAAATGTATTTTTGGTGTGGGTCTTCAGAGTAATATTCAAAGGCTTTGTAGTAGCTGTTCTATCAGTAGTCAGAGATAGTAGTGTACATACAAATACTAGTTTCACCACTCTCCTTCCTCTCCATCACCCACCTCCCTCCTTCCTCTCTCATCACCTACCTCCCTCCTTCTTCTCCATCACCCACCTCCCTCCTTCCTCTCATCACCCACCTCCCTCCTTCCTCTCCATCACCCACCTCCCTCCTTCCTCTCCATCACCCACCTCCCTCCTTCCTCTCTCATCACCTACCTCCCTCCTTCCTCTCTCATCACCCACCTCCCTCCTTCCTCTCCATCACCCACCTCCCTCCTTCCTCTCCATCACCCACCTCCCTCCTTCCTCTCTCATCACCTACCTCCCTCCTTCCTCTCCATCACCCACCTCCCTCCTTCCTCTCTCATCACCCACCTCCCTCCTTCCTCTCCATCACCTACCTCCCTCCTTCCTCTCTTATCACCCACCTCCCTCCTTCCTCTCCCTTCACCCACCTCCCTCCTTCCTCTCTCATCACCCACCTCCCTCCTTCCTCTCTCATCACCCACCTCCCTCCTTCCTCTCCCTTCACCCACCTCTCTCCTTCCTCTCCATCAACCACCTCCCTCCTTCCTCTCCCATCACCCACCTCCCTCCTTCCTCTCCATCACCTACCTCTCTCCTTCCTCTCCATCACCCACCTCCCTCCTTCCTCTCCATCACCTATCTCCCTCCTTCCTCTCCCATCACCCACCTCCCTCCTTCCTCTCCCATCACCCACCTCCCTCCTTCCTCTCATCACCCACCTCCCACCTTCCTCTCCCATCACCCACCTCCCTCCTTCCTCTCCCATCACCCACCTCCCTCCTTCCTCTCTCATCACCCACCTCCCACCTTCCTCTCTCATCACCCACCTCTCTCCTTCCTCTCCATCACCCACCTCCCTCCTTCCTCTCATCACCCACCTCCCACCTTCCTCTCCCATCACCCACCTCCCTCCTTCCTCTCCCATCACCTACCTCTCTCCTTCCTCTCCATCACCCACCTCCCACCTTCCTCTCCCATCACCCACCTCCCTCCTTCCTCACATCACCCACCTCCCACCTTCCTCTCCCATCACCCACCTCCCTCCTTCCTCTCCCATCACCCACCCCCTCACTAGACGTGCCCTGAACAGCAACAATTCACCGCCACAAATGAAAGGACAGAGTCTATCCATCCCAAAGAGATGTTTTGTGTGCTTGCATCTTTTAGCGGGGTAATTCGCGGCGCACACATCAATACATCATAGGCCTTCTAAACTGAGCTCTGATAAACAAACGGCATCAAGATGGACCCAGAAATCAATCTACTGCCTGATAACGCAGAGCCGAGTGGAGGAACGCACGTGACGCTAGCGCCACCACCTCCGTTCCCTCTCAGCGTCGACGAGGTGTCTGTGGCGCTCACTAGCATCTGTCTGTCTATTTGTCAGGTCCTCGGTAAACAATCGTCTCTGACATGCAGTATAGAAGGCGTGAGGCAGCAACAGATAACACTACTTTGTCATGCCACAGCTTGGAGAATCTGAGAGATACGTTTTGGAACAGAAAGTGAAGGATAAAGAAAAGAATGAATGCGGGGTTGAAGGGGAAAAATGAAAGAAAAAGTATTTAACAGATGAAAATGTCACTATTTGTGGCAACAAGTTTGAACCAAAATGTAGCAGTCTATTACTATATGTGTTTTACAGTTAATACACCTTCATGCCAATCTAACAACAATTAGCTAGCTACTTAAATGAGAGAGAGAGAGAGAGAGAGAGCGAGAGAGAGAGAGACTACACAGCGAGAGAGACTACACAGATCCACTAAGAATTTGAAACAAACCCAACTTTGATAAACGCCCATATCTACTGGGTAAAACACCACAGTGTGCAATCACTGCAGCAAGATTTGTGACCTGTTGCCACAAGAAAAGGGCAACCAG
>NW_026600473.1:121015-128515 GCF_029448725.1 Salvelinus fontinalis
CAGCTAAAACCCATTCCTCAGCCTATTTTCCAATCTAAGGAGCACTGCCTGCAAATAGCAGCTGTATTATGGACCAACAGACTGCATTAGGGCATTGTGATAAGGCGTCTGGGCCAGGCGGGGGCTGGTGCATTAGTTGGTAAGTAATGTTTGGCCTTAAGCCCTGCCATGCTTTATTGTGATGTAATATGAGAGAGAAATGAGAGTTAGAATCATTCAGAGGACTATTGAGAGAGGGGAATGCATCACCATCAATCATGTGAAATCACTGATTCTGGTGAAATGGGGAATTTAGTATTATTTTCTCCATTATTTATCTCTCTCTCTTAAGAAGCCTGGATGCATTAGAAACTTCATTGGGTTCTTTATAATTTTTATTTCCAATGTACATGCAGTGTGTGTTAAGTATGTCCTTAATCTATACTGTATGCAAAACTTTCTGTGCCAGCTTGACTGTCAAGTCAACCCTTCCTTGCGCCATTTTGTGCACCAATTTCCACCCCACTGTTTCAAAGGGCAGTCTCTTTATTTTGGATAGATAGTTTCTTTGGACCCCCTTGAAAAGGCCAAAGTGATTCTCTCTATCTCTCTCAGGGGCCATGAACCAGATGGAGTGTCAGAACTCTCGGACATTGAGTTACATTCAGAAGGTGCATTGTGGGTAGAGGAAAGTAAAGGACAGGCCTCAATAACAGTGAAAGATTTTGGTCCATCCGTCCGTCTCTCCGACAGACCCAGACCGTCGTTCTGACCCATAAATGTCCCAGGAGGCATTGCAGCTCGTCCAGGTCACCTCCAGGATTTCCGCTCCTGTCTCATGGCGGTTTTGGTCAATACGCTCTCAGCAATGGCCATCACTGGCGCCCGCAGCTCCCCCGCAATCTCAGCTCCCTCCTCCGTCCATCCCTGTTTTCCTCCCTCTATCTTATTCTCCTCACCCTTCAATCTTCATCACTGCTCTCCTGCCTTATCGATCTTCTCTTTCCCCCTGTCCTCCATGTACCACTCTTCTCAAACGCACTCCCCCCATATCTCTCACAGTCTCAATCCCTCTCGCTCCCTCTCTCACCCTCCCTCCATCTTTCTCTCTCTCTCTCTGGTCAGAGCCTCTGCTCTCTGACAAGGTCGAAGCCCCAGCATTGCCTGGAGCTCCTTAAGGTCCGTAAATGGAGATGTAATGTAATTGAGTGGTGCAGTAATAGAATCTATGAGGGCTGATCTCGTTAGTAGATGGAGGGGAGCATCATACCACAGGGCTGGCCTGGACGTGGGTGGTGGGTCGCTGGTGGTTGTGTTGCAGGATGTGGGTGAATGTTTGGTAGGTGGTGTGGTAGGGCAGGGTACATGAACCAAGGAGGTGGTGGGTGGTTGGGAGGTGGTGTGGTAGGGCAGGGCAGGGTACATGAACCAAGGAGGTGGTGGGTGGTTGGTAGGTGGTGTGGCAGGGCAGGGTACATGAACCAAGGAGGTGGTGGGTGGTTGGTAGGTGGTGTGGCAGGGCAGGGTACATGAACCAAGGAGGTGGTGGGTGGTTGGTAGGTGGTGTGGCAGGGCAGGGTACATGAACCAAGGAGGTGGTGGGTGGTTGGTAGGTGGTGTGGCAGGGCAGGGTACATGAACCAAGGAGGTGGTGGGTGGTTGGTAGGTGGTGTGGCAGGGCAGGGCAGGGTACATGAACCAAGGAGGTGGTGGGTGGTTGGTAGGTAGGTGGTGTGGCAGGGCAGGGTACAGGAACCAAGGAGGTGGTGGGTGGTTGTTGGTGGTGTGGCAGGGCAGGGTACAGGAACCAAGGAGGTGGTGGGTGGTTGGTAGGTGGTGTGGCAGGGCAGGGTACATGAACCAAGGAGGTGGTGGGTGGTTGGTAGGTAGGTGGTGTGGCAGGGCAGGGTACAGGAACCAAGGAGGTGGTGGGTGGTTGGTAGGTGGTGTGGCAGGGCAGGGTACATGAACCAAGGAGGTGGTGGGTGGTTGGTTGGTAGGTGGTGTGGTAGGGCAGGGTACATGAACCAAGGAAGTGGTGGGTGGTTGGTAGGTGGTGTGGCAGGGCAGGGCAGGGTACAGGAACCAAGGAGGTGGTGGGTGGTTGGTAGGTGGTGTAGCAGGGCAGGGTACATGAACCAAGGAGGTGGTGGGTGGTTGGTAGGTGGTGTGGCAGGGCAGGGTACATGAACCAAGGAGGTGGTGGGTGGTTGGTAGGTGGTGTGGCAGGGCAGGGTACATAAACCAAGGAGGTGGCGGGTGGTTGGTAGGTGGTGTGGTGTGGTGTGGTAGGGCAGGGTACATGAACCAAGGAGGTGGTGGGTGGTTGGTAGGTGGTGTGGCAGGGAAGGGTACATGAACCAAGGAGGTGGTGGGTGGTTGGTAGGTGGTGTGGTAGGGCAGGGTACATGAACCAAAGAGGTGGTGGGTGGTTGGTAGGTAGGTGGTGTGGTAGGTCAGGGTACAGGAACCAAGGAGGTGGTGGGTGGTTGGTAGGTGGTGTGGCAGGGCAGGGTACAGGAACCAAGGAGGTGGTGGGTGGTTGGTAGGTGGTGTGGCAGGGCAGGGTACAGGAACCAAGGAGGTGGTGGGTGGTTGGTACGTGGTGTGGTAGGGCAGGGTACAGGAACCAAGGAGGTGGTGGGTGGTTGGGAGGTGGTGTGGCAGGGCAGGGTACAGGAACCAAGGAGGTGGTGGGTGGTTGGTAGGTGGTGTGGCAGGGCAGGGAAGGGTACAGGAACCAAGGAGGTGGTGGGTGGTTGGTTGGTTGGTAGTGGTGTGGTAGGGAAGGGTACAGGAACCAAGGAGGTGGTGGGTGGTTGGGAGGTGGTGTGGCAGGGCAGGGTACAGGAACCAAGGAGGTGGTGGGTGGTTGGTAGGTGGTGTGGCAGGGCAGGGAAGGGTACAGGAACCAAGGAGGTGGTGGGTGGCACACTTCCTGGTGTGTCAAATCCTCCTCCTGGAGGGACTGTTATTTGACATTCTGTAAAAGACATGGTTTTACTGTTAACCTATAAAGCGTTACATGGGCTTGCTCCTACCTATCTTTCCGAGTTGGTCCTGCCGTACATACCAATACGTACGCTACAGTCACAAGACGCAGGCCTCCTAATTGTCCCTAGAATTTCTAAGCAAACAGCGGGAGGCAGGGCTTTCTCCTATAGATCTCCATTTTTATGGAACAGTCTGCCTATCCATGTGAGAGACGCAGACTCGGTCTCAACCTTTAAGTCTTTACTGAAGACTTATCTCTTCAGTAGGTCATATGATTGAGTGTAGTCTGGCCCAGGAGTGTGAAGGTGAACGGAAAGGCTCTGGAGCAACGAACCGCCCTTGCTGTCTCTGCCTGGCCGGTTCCCCTCTCTCCACTGGGATTCTCTGCCTCTAACCCTGTTACAGGGGCTGAGTCACTGGCTTACTGGTGCTCTTTCATGCCGTCCCTGGGAGGGGTGCGTCACTTGAGTGGGTTGAGTTACTGACGTGATCTTCCTGTCTGGGTTGGCGCCCCCCTTTGGTTTGTGCTGTGGTGGAGATCTTTGTTGGCTATACTCGGCCTTGTCTCAGGATAATAAGTTGGTGGTTGAAGATATCCCTCCAGTGGTGCGGGGGCTGTGCTTTGGCAAAGTGGGTGGGGTTATATCCTTCCTATTTGGCCCTGTCCGGGGGTATCTTCGGATGGGGCCACAGTGTCTCCTGACCGCTCCTGTCTCAGCCTCCAGTATTTATGCTGCAGTAATTTGTGTCAGGGGGCTAGGGTCAGTTGGTTATACCTGGAGTACTTCTCCTGTCTTATCCAGTGTCCTGTGTGAATTTAAGTATGCTTTCTCTAATTCTCTCGTTCTCTCTTTCTTTCTCTCTCTGAGAACCTGAGCCCTAGGACCATACGTCAGGACTACCGGGCATGACGACTCCCTGCTGCCCCCAGTCCGCCTGGCCTTGCTGCTATTCCAGTTTCAACGGTTCTGCCTGCGGTTACGGAACCCCTACCTGTCCCAGACCTGCTGTTTTCAACTCTTAATGATCGGCTATGAAAAGCCAACAGATTTATTCCTGATTATTATTTGACCATGCTTGTCATTTATGAACATTTTGAAAATCTTGGCTCTCTCTAATTTTCTCCTTCTCTCTTTCTTTCTCTCGGAGGACCTGAGCCCTGGGACCATACGTCGGGACTGCCGGGCGTGGTGGCTCCTTGCTGTCCCCAGTCCGCCTGGCCTTGCTGCTGTTCTGCCTGCGGTTATGGAACCGCCACCTGTCCCAGACCTGTTGTTTTTCAACTCTTAATGATCGGCTATGAAAAGCCAACTGAATACTATTCATGATTATTATTTGACCATGCTTGTCACTTATGAACATTTTTGAACATCTTGGCATAGTTCTGTTATAATCTCCACCCGGCACAGCCAGAAGAGGACTGGCCACCCCTCATAGCCTGGTTCCTCTCTAGGTTTCTTCCTAGGTTTTGGCCTTTCTAGGGAGTTTTTCCTAGCCACCGTGCTTCTACACCTGCATTCTAGCTGTTTGGGGTTTTAGGCTGGGTCTCTGTACAGCACTTCGAGACATTAGCTGATGTACGAAGGGCTATATAAAATAAACTTGATTGATTGATTGATTGATTGATTGGTTGGCTTTCAATTCAATTCATACGTTTACATTGCCAAAACAAGTGAAGTAGATAATAAACAAAAGTGAAATAAACAATACAAATGGACAGCAAACATAACTCACAGACGTTCCAAAAGAATAAAGACATTTCAAATGTCATGTTATGAACATATATACACTGTTGTAACAATGTGCAAATAGTTAAAGTACAAAAGGGAAACTAAATCCACATAAATATGGGTTGTATTTACAATGGTTATTCACTGGTTGCCCTTTTCTTGTGGCAACAGGTCACAAATCTTGCTGCTGTGATGGCCCACTGTGGTATTTCACAGTGGATCTGTGGATCTGTGTAATCTGAGGGAAATGTGTGTCTCTAATATGGTCATACATTTGGCAGGAGGTTAGGAAGGGCAGCTCAGTTTCCACCTCATTTTGTGGGCAGTGTGCACAAAGCCAGGTTTGCCTACGGCTACCTTTCTCAATAGCAAGGCTATGCTCACTGAGTCTGTACATAGTCAAAGCTTTCCTTTGTTAGTTGAGAATTATCTGTTAATTGAATGATTAGAATATTCCGCCCTGAAACATATAATTGTATGGAATTGATTAGAATGTATAAAATCATAATCAATAAATGTGTAGTCCTAGTCAGAATTAGGGTAAAGACAATATGTCTTTATGGTATTTTAAACACAGACTGTCTGAGCTCGGTGCCGACCTGACTAGAGATTTGGTTCATCTCTCTGTAAGTGATGGCGTTGTTATGGAAGGTTTGGGACGTCTCAAGGACAAGGTCTCCCAAATCTCTGTCGGCTGGGTAGTGAGACAGTGTGTGCGTAGCAGGACATTGTGTGCACAGCAGGACATTGTGTGCGTATGTTTGTGTGTATGTGTGTGTGTATGTGTGTGCGTATGGTTGTGTGAATGTGTATGCGTGGGAAGTCAGTATAAAATGAATTGTTTTGTATTCTTGACATCAGAACGTTCCCGTGAATAAACCTTTTTGACTATTTTAGCTGGGCCTCCATCTGTTTCATTCGACCAGGATCTTACAAATTCTGGTTTGCAGACTGAGTAATATAATTAAATTGGGTTATGAACCTTGAGAACATAATTCTCTTATCAAATATGGTCATACATTTGGCAGGAGGTTAGGAAGGGCAGCTCAGTTTCCACCTCATTTTGTGGGCACAAAGCCTGTCTTCTCTTGAGTGCCAGGTTTCGCTTCCTTTTAGGTCGTTGTACAATTTAACGGCTCTTTTCTGTATTTTGATAATTCTTCTGCATGCATTATTTGGTGTTTTACATTGTAAACGGAGGATATTTTTGTAGAATTCTGCATGCAGAGTCTCAATTTGGTGTTTGTCCCATTTTGTGGATTCTTGGTTGGTGAGCGGACCCCAGACCTCACAATCATAAATGGCAATGGGTTCTATAACTGATTCAAGTATTTTTAGCCAGATCCTAATTAGTATGTCAAATTTATGTTCATTTTTATGGCATAGAATCATGGCATTGTCTTGTCTCTCAGATCATTCAAAGCTTTGTGGAAGTTACCTGTGGCGCTGATGCTTAGGCCAAGGTATGTATCGTTTTTTGTGTGCTCTAGGGCAGCGGTGTCTAGATGGAATTTGTATTTGTGATACCTTTTTTGGAACACCATTATTTTTGGTCTTACTGAGATTTACTGTCAGGACCCAGGTCTGACAGAATCTGTGCAGAAGATCTAGGTGCTGCTGTAGGCGCTCCTTGGTTGGTGACAGAAGCACCAGATCATCACAAACAGTAGACATTTGACTTCAGATTCTATTAGGGTGAGGCCGGGTGCTGCAGCCTGTTCTAGTGCCCTCGCCAATTTGTTGATGTATATGTTGAAGAGGGTGGGGCTTAAGCTGCATCCCTGTCTCACCCCACGACCCTGTGTGAAGAAATGTGTGTGTTTTTTGCCAATTTTAACCGCACACTTGTTGTTTGTGTACATGGATTTTATAATGTCGTATGTTTTACCCCCAACACCACTTTCCATCCATTTGTATAGCAGACCCTCATGCCAAATTGAGTCAAAGGCTTTTTTGAAATCAACAAAGCATGAGAAGACTTTGCCTTTGTATTGGTCTGTTTGTTTGTCAATTAGGGTGTGCAGGGTTAGGGTTAATAGGGTGGATATGGAGAGTTAGTGTTAGGGTTAGGGTGAATAGGGTGAATATGTGGTCTTTCATATGATAATTTGGTGAAAAGCCAATTTGACATTTGCTCAGTACATTGTTTTTGCTGAGGAAATGTACAAGTCTGCTGTTAATGATAATGCAGAGGATTCTCCCAAGGTTGCTGTTGAAGCACATCCCACGGTAGTTATTAGGGTCAAATTTGTCTCCACTTTTGTGGATTGGGGTGATCAGTCCTTGGTTCCAAATATTTGGGAATATGCCAGAGCTGAGGATGATGTTAAAGTTTTAGTATAGCCAATTGGAATTTGATGTCTGTATATTTGATCATTTCATTGAGGATACCATCAACACCACAGGCCTTTTTGGGTTGGAGGGTTTTTATTTTGTCCTGTAGTTCATTCAATGAGTGGGTTCTGATAGTCTTTAATAGTTGATTCTAAGATTTGTATTTGATCATGTGTTTTTGCTGTTTGTTCTTTGTTCTTTGTTATAGAGCCAACAATATTGTAGAAGTGGTTTACCCATACATCTCCATTTTGGATAGATAACTCTTTGTGTTGTTGTTTGTTTAGAGTTTTCCAATTTTCCCAGAAGTGGTTAGATTCTATGGATTCTTGAATTACATTGAGCTAATTTCTTATGTGCTGTTCCTTCTTTTTCCGAAGTGTATTTCTGTATTGTTTTAGTGATTCACCATAGTGAAAGAGTAGGCTGAGGTTTTCTGGGTCTCTATGTTTTTGGTTGGACA
>NW_026600473.1:133515-141015 GCF_029448725.1 Salvelinus fontinalis
CAGCCAGACCCAGAGCTATTTACCCAGTCAGACCCAGAGCTATTTACCCAGCCAGACCCAGAGCTATTTACCCAGCCAGACCTAGAGCTATTTACCCAGTCAGACCCAGAGCTATTTACCCAGTCAGACCCAGAGCTCTTTTCCCAGTCAGACTCAAAGCTATTTACCCAGCCAGACCTAGAGCTATTTACCCAGTCAGACCCAGAGCTATTTACCCAGTCAGACCCAGAGCTATTTACCCAGTCAGACCCAGAGCTATTTACCCAGTCAGACCCAGAGCTCTTTTCCCAGTCAGACTCAAAGCTATTTACCCAGTCAGACCCAGAGCTATTTACCCAGACAGACACAGAGCTTCCCCCTCTATCTTTCTCTCTCTAATGAATAGAGCCTGTGTATACTAAACTCTACGTATATGAAACTCTGACCTTCTCTGATGAAGAGAGTCTATATGTATATGAAACTGATCTTCTCTGATGAAGAGAGTCTATATGTATATGAAGAGAGTCTATATGTATATGAAACTCTGACCTTCTCTGATGAAGAGGGTCTATATGTATATGAAGATAGTCTATATGTATATGAAACTCTGATCTTCTCTGATGAAGAGAGTCTATATGTATATGAAACTCTGACTTTTTCTGATGAAGAGAGTCTATATGTATATGAAACTCTGACCTTCTCTGATGAAGAGAGTCTATATGTATATGAAACTGACCTTCTCTGATGAAGAGGGTCTATATGTATATGAAGAGAGTCTATATGTATATGAAACTCTGACCTTCTCTGATGAAGAGAGTCTATATGTATATGAAGAGAGTCTATATGTATATGAAACTCTGATCTTCTCTGATGAAGAGAGTCTATATGTATATGAAACTCTGACCTTCTCTGATGAAGAGGGTCTATATGTATATGAAGAGAGTCTATATGTATATGAAACTCTGACCTTCTCTGATGAACAGAGTCTATATGTATATGAAACTCTGACTTTCTCTGATGAAGAGAGTCTATATGTATATGAAGAGAGTCTATATGTATATGAAACTCTGATCTTCTCTGATGAAGAGAGTCTATATGTATATGAAACTCTGACTTTCTCTGATGAAGAGAGTCTATATGTATATGAAACTCTGACCTTCTCTGATGAAGAGAGTCTATATGTATATGAAGAGAGTCTATATGTATATGAAACTCTGATCTTCTCTGATGAAGAGAGTCTATATGTATATGAAACTCTGACCTTCTCTGATGAAGAGAGTCTATATGTATATGAAGAGAGTCTATATGTATATGAAACTCTGACCTTCTCTGATGAAGAGAGTCTATATGTATATGAAACTCTGATCTTCTCTGATGAAGAGAGTCTATATGTATATGAAACTCTGACCTTCTCTGATGAAGAGAGTCTATATGTATATGAAGAGAGTCTATATGTATATGAAACTCTGACCTTCTCTGATGAAGAGAGTCTATATGTATATGAAACGCTGACCTTCTCTGATGAAGAGAGTCTATATGTATATGAAGAGAGTCTATATGTATATGAAGAGAGTCTATATGTATATGAAACTCTGACCTTCTCTGATGAAGAGAGTCTATATGTACATGACACTCTGATCTTCTCTGATGAAGAGAGTCTATATGTATATGAAACTCTGACTTTCTCTAATGAAGAGAGTCTATATGTATATGAAGAGAGTCTATATGTATATGAAACTCTGATCTTCTCTGATGAAGAGAGTCTATATGTATATGAAACTCTGGCCTTGGATCCCAAAGCAGCCAAACTTGTACAAAGATTACAGAACTTTTTTACTTCAAATGTGTAATTTTTATATTCAAGTGTGTGTGCGTTCCTCTCTCTCTCCACTGAAGTATCTCCCAGATTGTCAACCAGCCAGAACGGTCAGGCCTGTTTCTCCCGGTTTTCTCCCAACCAGATCCCACTCTTCTCCCTCAGCCTGTCTTCCGTTCTGACACTCTCCTGGTTTTCTCCCAACCAGATTCCACTCTTCTCCCTCAGCCTGTCTTCCGTTCTGACACTCTCCCGGTTTTCTCCCAACCAGATCCCACTCTTCTCCCTCAGCCTGTCTTCCGTTCTGACACTCTCCTGGTTTTCTCCCAACCAGATCCCACTCTTCTCCCTCAGCCTGTCTTCCGTTCTGACACTCTCACGGTTTTCTCCCAACCAGATCCCACTCTTCTCCCTCAGCCTGTCTTCCGTTCTGACACTCTCCCGGTTTTCTCCCAACCAGATCCCACTCTTTTCCCTCAGCCTGTCTTCCGTTCTGACACTCTCCTGGTTTTCTCCCAACCAGATCCCACTCTTCTCCCTCAGCCTGTCCCCGTTCTGACACTCTCACGGTTTTCTCCCAACCAGATCCCACTCTTCTCCCTCAGCCTGTCTTCCGTTCTGACACTCTCCTGGTTTTCTCCCAACCAGATCCCACTCTTCTCCCTCAGCCTGTCTTCCGTTCTGACACTCTCACGGTTTTCTCCCAACCAGATCCCACTCTTCTCCCTCAGCCTGTCTTCCGTTCTGACACTCTCCCGGTTTTCTCCCAACCAGATCCCACTCTTCTCCCTCAGCCTGTCTTCCGTTCTGACACTCTCCCGGTTTTCTCCCAACCAGATCCCACTCTTCTCCCTCAGCCTGTCTTCCGTTCTGACACTCTCACGGTTTTCTCCCAACCAGATCCCACTCTTCTCCCTCAGCCTGTCTTCCGTTCTGACACTCTCCCGGTTTTCTACCAACCAGATCCCACTCTTCTCCCTCAGCCTGTCTTCCGTTCTGACACTCTCCCGGTTTTCTACCAACCAGATCCCACTCTTCTCCCTCAGCCTGTCTTCCGTTCTGACACTCTCCCGTTTTTCTCCCAACCAGATCCCACTCTTCTCCCTCAGCCTGTCTTCCGTTCTGACACTCTCCCGGTTTTCTCCCAACCAGATCCCACTCTTCTCCCTCAGCCTGTCTTCCGTTCTGACACTCTCCCGGTTTTCTCCCAACCAGATCCCACTCTTCTCCCTCAGCCTGTCTTCCGTTCTGACACTCTCCCGGTTTTCTCCCAACCAGATCCCACTCTTCTCCCTCAGCCTGTCTTCCGTTCTGACACTCTCCTGGTTTTCTCCCAACCAGATCCCACTCTTCTCCCTCAGCCTGTCTTCCGTTCTGACACTCTCCTGGTTTTCTCCCAACCAGATCCCACTCTTTTCCCTCAGCCTGTCTTCCGTTCTGACACTCTCCCAGTTGGAAGCTGAGGGGAGCTGCCAGGGGCGGGTCGATATACGGTGGCACGCCCGAATTCCCCAGGCCTCCTGCACAATCGCTTTAAGAGTCCTGTCTGAAGGAGCAAGTCAGATTACCTGGAGAAAGGATGGGAGAAAGAACTCCCTTTGTTGGAGGCAGGCAAGGAGGGATAGAGGGATGAAGTGGGGGCTGAATGTAATAAATAACAAATTCCCTTCAGCACTGCAGAACCCTGCTTTGTGTTTAATTGCACTGTATTGATTTTCTCTTTTCTTTCTGTCCCTGAGTTTCAGCGTCGCGTGGCTCCGCTCTCATTTTAAACACAATCAGGAACCTCAAGGTGGACCTGGGAGTCTAATGTCCTTTTGGCTCTCTCCTCCCCCTTTCTTTCTCTCTCTCATTCTCTCCATCTTTGTCTCTCTCTCTCTCTCCCCATCCCTCTTTCACACTCCATCTGTCTCTCATATTCTCTCTCTTTCTCCTTCTCTCTCAGTCTGTATTCAACCCTTGACTGTTAAGGTTATCTAACAATAACTTCAAATAAACCCAATTCATTTGTGAGGCAGTTCTGTTATGTCAATATAACAACATTTCACCCTTCTAGACATGGCCAGTGTAAAGAATAAAGCATAAGGGCTTTTTCCATTCATGTGTTTTTGGAAAATGACTTGGTCATGATTGATTTTCAGCTACTTTTTATCTGGTCGTACAATGTATTTTTTTGTGTGTTCACAAGAATTTGGCCATTAGAAAAGGCTGTCTTTCTTTGTGTGACCAATTTAAAACTTAATTTGTGGAGATAAGAGGCCTGGAAGATACAAGGAGCCCAGACAACCACACACAAAACATCAATGCATTACCTACAACACGAAAGCATCTCATGAAAAAGCATTACATCCAAGGCTACGACGAGAATTAAAATACTTTCTTTGTTCCGGTGCAAATACAGAACAACCTGGTGAAACTGTGGGAACGGCAAGCTTCTCTCATAGTTGATTGAGTCTCCTTGAGACAAGATGCACAAAGGAGCCATCTTATAATTGCATTTCAAACAGCAACCCACAAACCAAGGTCTCCGAGTCACTTTGTTTTTGTGCGTTTGTTGGTTGTCGTTATTCCTTTATCCTGTACTCTCATAGACACTGTGACACATGGTAATAAACATAGAGAAAAAGTTTCCAAAATACCTCAAAGGGACTTGAAGGTTACCAAAAAAATGTACGCATCACTTTTAGGTAGGAGACATTTACTAAGCTGCTTTGCAGTTGACACTCACCTTTTAAATAAGTGTGTGAGGAAATGATGTGTTTGGACGCAAGACCGTACAGCACAACAGTTAAATACCATGGAAACACCTCAATAAACCTACGTCCAGCAGGCAATCACACACCTCATACATGTCAACAGTGCATCCATGCCCCATGCCTTTCCTAAGGACAGAGGTGTATATTTTTCATCTAAAAGGCAATACAATGGAGCGCACCGCCCCTTTAAACGCAGACCTGACATTTCATGCCATTATAGACAATGCACAATATTACTGAATGAATGGCAATTAAACGTTGGCGAAAATGTCAGGAGAATTACAAATCACTGCTGAGGTGGGCATGGTGCCGAGTGGTCACAGATCTCTCTCTCTCTCTCTCTCTCTCTCTCACTCTCTCTCTCTGTCTCTCTCCATCTCATGGTCTATCCCCACATCCTTCTCCCTCACACCACATTCCTTCCTTTCGCTCCTGTCTCTCTCTCCTCCCTCCCTCATTCTCTCCATCTCAGTCAGTCTCTGAGACAGGAGGGCAGCTCATCGTGACGAAGGAAGGATTTCAGGGGATGTCTTCCGTTCTAGTGGGTCACAGTTGTTTTCCTCCATTCTGTACACTGTAGGAAGAGAAGGAAAAAACACATGCTATGGTTTGACAGTGGTTAACATCATACCTTTTACATTCCCCTGTTGAGAATGTTAAATAACACTGGCAATGGCTTGGTGGCAAACATGTTACCTGCGCTGGGCTAGTGAATGAGAGTGTTCAATTATTCTTTGATCTATTTTTTTTAAGGTTTGTTTAAAGTGCACCCTTACCTACATTGAATTGAATAAATGAATGAATTAAAAAGGAGAAATACAAAAGAGAGAGAGAGAGACAAAGACAGTAGTCATTATTAATTACATACCTCTCTCTCTCTCTTTCTTACTATCCCTGTCTTTCTTTGACTTTGTTAGTCTCTGAACAGGTGTAATCTTGTTGGTGTGTCTCTCTCTTCACCCAGCTGGCTACTCTGCTTCTCTCTCCTCATCAGATCATCTGCCCCTTGCCCTCTATAGGCCACCAGATCACCAGTCCATTCAGTTAACACAGACAACTCAGGCTTTGACTGGAATTCAATAGATCTCCGCATAAACATTTTAAAGCAGTGCCTTTATTTACAATCTACTGATCAGGGAAACACTATTCTGGAACCTGGAGGCATCGAACTGTGAGGAGAGTCTACTTGGTAGAAGAAGGTCTAACAGTAGCCAAAACCATTCTGTGTTTTCATTTGACCATGGTAAAAAGAGCCAATGTGTAATAGTTTTACACATCAGCTCCTGGATAGGTTTGTGTGGATACGTTGTGGTACGTTAATGAGAGGACACAGAGCACAATGAAAACCAACCTTGGATCCAAGCAACTCTAAAAAGACAATGGAAGTTTAATAGAAAAATATTTTGTTTCATTTTGTTGAAATTACAGCCTTGATCCTGGTGAAAAGACACACAGTGAAAATACCTTCTTGTGCTTTTCAGATACGTCACCATGGTGATATGGTAGAGGTCAAAACAAACTCTGAATAAACCCCCCCACCACTACAGCCATTCATTCTGTTAGCAACAGGTTGCTATTGGCTGTGAATGGGGAGGTTCTCCGACACGATCAGCTGTCCATTGGATTCAGAGCTCGTGCAGCTTGGAACAGGAGGAAAAACATCACACTTAAAAGAGGATACACAAATGGTGTCAAAGAACATTTGGTACTTTCAACTTCTCCAGTGCTCTTCCACCAATCAGAGAAACGGAAAACGGAAAAGACAAGCTCCACCTTTGACCCAACAGCCAATGAGAGAGAGGGATAGTCTCCTGCTGCTATCGCTAGGAGAGACACAGCTTTCTCATCTCGTCAATGTTCCACAGTGAGACTCCAAATCTGCCAGAATTTCTGGGGGCAAATTGAGCGGACACGGTCTTCCCTCTGTCATTAGGCTCGCCGGAGAAAGTTTGCCTGCCTTAGCAACAGTAACCATGTGGTTTGGGACAGCGTGGAATGTCGATTCACTCTGCTCAGAACAGTCTCATTCCATTCATCTGTGCATCTTCCTTTGTCCCTATTTGTCTAAGGCTATTTGTTAAAACAATATGATTACAGTATGTAATGGGATGTTTTTATCAAGCTATACTGAAAAAGAGTGATGAAAGAAATATATAAACTGTAATCTGTCAGAAAACATCTGTAAACACCTGAAACAAGCTGTTTCCTTCTTGTTGGTAAAGCAATTTCCTTGATTGCAATGTATTGACACAAATATACAGTATTTCTCAGTACCAGCAGTGTACTTTTCCTAACGGTCTCATTCTGACCCAATACATCTTAGCTGCTCATTTAGCATTTAGCATATAACATTTAGCATTTAGCATTGAAGTCATTTAGCAGACAGTCTTGTCCAGAGTGACTTTCAGTAGTGAGTAATTTAGCAGACAGTCTTGTCCAGAGTAACTTACAGTAGTGAGTAATTTAGCAGACAGTCTTGTCCAGAGTGACTTACAGTAGTGAGTCATTTAGCAGACAGTCTTGTCCAGAGTGACTTACAGTAGTGAGTCATTTAGCAGACAGTCTTGTCCAGAGTGACTTACAGTAGTGAGTAATTTAGCAGACAGTCTTGTCCAGAGTGACTTACAGTAGTGAGACATTTAGCAGACAGTCTTGTCCAGAGTGACTTTCAGTAGTGAGTCATTTAGCAGACAGTCTTGTCCAGAGTGACTTACAGTAGTGAGTAATTTAGCAGACAGTCTTGTCCAGAGTGACTTACAGTAGTGAGTAATTTAGCAGACAGTCTTGTCCAGAGTGACTGACAGTAGTGAGTAATTTAGCAGACAGTCTTGTCCAGAGTGACTTACAGTACATTTACATTACATTTAAGTCATTTAGCAGACGCTCTTATCCAGAGCAACTTACAAATTGGTGCATTCACCTTATGACATCCAGTGGAACAGCCACTTT
>NW_026600473.1:146015-158515 GCF_029448725.1 Salvelinus fontinalis
CTCAACTGTGAATAGTCCTGGCGAACCCAAAAAAAGTGTAAAGGGAAGCCAGTTTGGATTTGGCTTCACTCAAATCACATCACATCAAAAGCAATATGTCATTGACAGAAACAACTTGAATTGTTGCATCTCATTTTGTTGTTGTCCTCCGGTGGCTAGCTAGCTAAAAGTGTCCCTTTCCTAAATTAGCCATGGATGGAGACAGGGATTTGGACTTGTGGTTTTACTTAATTCTCCATACTGGCCAATGATTACAATGTCTATTCTGATCCAACCATAAATCCATATATTGTGCCCCTGGCCCGAGAGGATGGAAATTCAACATGTAGTTAGATGTAGAGGGCTAACTACTGGACGTTGTCCATGACAGGAAGTTAGGCTGGTGAGCAAGCATTTTAGCCAGGTAGCCTGACAACGAAAAAGACTGTATGACAGTCATAGACCGTTACGTCAACATGAAAGAGAGGAGGATGGCATTAGAGTTTCTCTACAGGGTGAGTTAACATGTTTTTTTCTACCTGCACAAACGCACACACACACACACACACCCACACACCCACACACCCACACACCCACACACCCACACACCCACACACACACACACACACACACACACACACACACACACACACACACACACACACACACACACACACACACACACACACACAGAAATCAGAACCATGGACAGCCACATCATATTTAGCTTACGTTGATTGGACTAAATAGTTTTTGGTATCTTTTAGTTGCCACTGTATTAGACAGAGGTGCAGAGGTGATTAGATGATGTTGAAGTTGAAATGGTGCTGGAATAGTGGAGGCAGCTCCTGTTGTCTTTGTGACTTGCTGTAACTCTCTGTGGTTCTAAATCAATAGTTGTTTAGTAGTCTGAAAATGTCTGAAACATGACCTTGCTTGACCATGCTGTAGGTCATGTAACTGTTTGTTACATGCAATATGTTTTGTGGACTTCACTGGACAGAGGTTTCTCTCCGGTTTTGTGATGAAACAAAGGTGTGGTTGAATCTATTCTGCCACCGTGTCTTCTTATTGTCTCGGCCTTAGGCCTATATAATATGGCTTTCTTCTGTCTTCCCCAGTGATTCTACCCAACACCACTACTGCTGCTGGAATGTACATTTGTGTTCAGGTAAGTTGACTGAGAACACATCCTCATTTACAGCAACAACCTGGGGAATAGTTACAGGGGAGATGAGGATGAACGAGCCAATAGTAAGCTGGGGATGATTAGGTGGCCATGATGGTATGAAGGCCAGATTTGGAATTTAGCCAGGACACCGGGGTTAACACCACTACTCTTACTATAAGTGCCATAGGATCTTTAGTGACCACAGAGAGTCAGAACACCTGTTTAACATCCCATCCAAAAGACTACACCCTACACAGGGCAATGTCCCAATCTCTGCCCTGGGGAATTATGTATTTGACATTTTTTGGACCAGAGGAAAGAGTGCTTCCTACTGGCCCTCCAACACCACTTCCAGCAGCATCTGGTGTCCCATCCAGGACCAACCCTGCTTAGCTTCAGAGGCAAGTGTCACGGATCTCCTCTTCATCTGAGGAGGAGTAGGAAGGATCGGACCAATGTGCAGCGTGGTAAGTGTTCGACATTTTATTAAAATGCACTGAACACTAAAATACAAAATAAACAAAACAAAGAACAACCGAAACAGTTCCGTCTGGTAACTAATACAAAGACAGAAAACAATCACCCACCACACAAAATGGAAAACAGGCTACCTCAGCTGCCTCTGATTGAGAACCATACCAGGCCAAACACAGAAGTACAACAACATAGAAAAAGAACATAGACTGCCCACCCCAACTCACGCCCTGACCAAACTAAAATAGAGACATAAAAAAGGAACTAAGGTCAGGACGTGACAGCAAGCCAGCAGTGGGATACCGGGTGGTATGCTGCTGAATGTTTACCTGAATGTACTATACGATTACAAGTACTGTATGTTGGCAGTAAACTAGCGGTGCTCCATCAACATGTACTACGCTTTCTGTGCATAGTGATATTTAAATTAAATTGATATCAGTCAAAATATCCATTGGATTCCATTGGATTCAATTGGATTTCCTGATTTTACGGCCCTTTGCCAACAAGATATTACTTGGCTCTTCCCACATCGTTGCTCTGAGTTTGGAGAATAGCACAGCGATGTATCAATTCAATCATGCCTGGTAGATTGGGTCCATGAGATCCCATCAGATTTACTGACATACTTTCCAATCCAGTGGCATTACACCACTGCTGTGATGATGTCATGGGGGACCTTTGACCTAGTCAGTCTTTTAATTAGCCCCTGACACTGTCCCCTCCCACATGACCCCGTGACCCCAGGGGTGAGGTCACACACCTAATGACATCGTCATTCATCACCTTCCGACTCCTTTTCTTACATGTCCTCTGCTGGCCTATAGAGTCTAATGTAAACAGAGTCCTCTGCTGGCCTATAGAGTCTAATATAAACAGATTCCTCTGCTGGCCTATAGAGTCTAATGTAAACTGATTCCTCTGCTGGCCTATAGAGTCTAATGTCAACAGATTCCTCTGCTGGCCTATAGAGTCTAATGTCAACAGATTCCTCTGCTGGCCTATAGAGTCTAATGTAAACAGATTCCTCTGCTGGCCTATAGAGTCTAATATAAACAGATTCCTCTGCTGGCCTATAGAGTCTAATGTCTACAGAGTCCTCTGCTGGCCTATAGAGTCTAATGTCTACAGATTCCTCTGCTGGCCTATAGCGTCTAATGTCAACAGAGTCCTCTGCTGGCCTATAGAGTCTAATGTCAACAGAGTCCTCTGCTGGCCTATGGAGTCTAATGTCTACAGATTCCTCTGCTGGCCTATAGAGTCTAATGTCAACAGAGTCCTCTGCTGGCCTATAGAGTCTAATGTCAACAGAGTCCTCTGCTGGCCTTTAGAGTCTAATGTCTACAGATTCCTCTGCTGGCCTATAGAGTCTAATGTCTACAGATTCCTCTGCTGGCCTTTAGAGTCTAATATAAACAGATTCCTCTGCTGGCCTATAGAGTCTAATGTCAACAGAGTCCTCTGCTGGCCTATACAGTCTAATGTCAACAGATTCCTCTGCTGGCCTATAGAGTCTAATGTCTACAGATTCCTCTGCTGGCCTATAGAGTCTAATGTCAACAGAGTCCTCTGCTGGCCTATAGAGTCTAATATAAACAGAATCCTCTGCTGGCCTATAGAGTCGCATGTAAACAGAATCCTCTGCTGGCCTATAGAGTCTAATGTAAACAGATTCCTCTGCTGGCCTATACAGTCTAATGTCAACAGAGTCCTCTGCTGGCCTATAGAGTCTAATGTCAACAGATTCCTCTGCTGGCCTATAGAGTCTAATATAAACAGATTCCTCTGCTGGCCTATAGAGTCTAATGTCTACAGAGTCCTCTGCTGGCCTGTAGAGTCTAATGTCTACAGATTCCTCTGCTGGCCTATAGCGTCTAATGTCAACAGAGTCCTCTGCTGGCCTATAGAGTCTAATGTCAACAGAGTCCTCTGCTGGCCTATGGAGTCTAATGTCTACAGATTCCTCTGCTGGCCTATAGAGTCTAATGTCAACAGAGTCCTCTGCTGGCCTATAGAGTCTAATGTCAACAGAGTCCTCTGCTGGCCTATAGAGTCTAATGTCTACAGATTCCTCTGCTGGCCTATAGAGTCTAATGTCTACAGATTCCTCTGCTGGCCTTTAGAGTCTAATATAAACAGATTCCTCTGCTGGCCTATAGAGTCTAATGTCAACAGATTCCTCTGCTGGCCTATACAGTCTAATGTAAACAGATTCCTCTGCTGGCCTATAGAGTCTAATGTCTACAGATTCCTCTGCTGGCCTATAGAGTCTAATGTCAACAGAGTCCTCTGCTGGCCTATAGAGTCTAATATAAACAGAATCCTCTGCTGGCCTATAGAGTCGCATGTAAACAGAATCCTCTGCTGGCCTATAGAGTCTAATGTAAACAGATTCCTCTGCTGGCCTATAGAGTCTAATGTCAACAGAGTCCTCTGCTGGCCTATAGAGTCTAATGTCAACAGAGTCCTCTGCTGGCCTATAGAGTCTAATATAAACAGAATCCTCTGCTGGCCTATAGAGTCGCATGTAAACAGAATCCTCTGCTGGCCTATAGAGTCTAATGTAAACAGATTCCTCTGCTGGCCTATAGAGTCTAATGTCAACAGAGTCCTCTGCTGGCCTATAGAGTCTAATGTCAACAGAGTCCTCTGCTGGCCTATAGAGTCTAATGTAAACAGATTCCTCTGCTGGCCTATAGAGTCTAATGTCAACAGAGTCCTCTGCTGGCCTATAGAGTCTAATGTCAACATAATCCTCTGCTGGCCTATAGAGTCTAATGTATACAGATTCCCCTGCTGGCCTATAGAGTCTAATGTCTACAGATTCCTCTGCTGGCCTATAGAGTCTAATGTCAACAGATTCCTCTGCTGGCCTATAGAGTCTAATGTAAACAGATTCCTCTGCTGGCCTATAGAGTCTAATGTCAACAGATTCCTCTGCTGGCCTATAGAGTCTAATGTCAACAGATTCCTCTGCTGGCCTATAGAGTCTAATGTAAACAGATTCCTCTGCTGGCCTATAGAGTCTAATGTCTACAGATTCCTCTGCTGGCCTATAGAGTCTAATGTAAACAGAGTCCTCTGCTGGCCTATAGAGTCTAATGTCAACAGAGTCCTCTGCTGGCCTATAGAGTCTAATGTCAACAGATTCCTCTGCTGGCCTATAGAGTCTAATGTCAACAGAGTCCTCTGCTGGCCTATAGAGTCTAATGTAAACAGATTCCCCTGCTGGCCTATAGAGTCTAATGTCAACAGAGTCCTCTGCTGGCCTATAGAGTCTAATATAAACAGATTCCTCTGCTGGCCTATAGAGACTCATGTAAACAGATTCCTCTGCTGGCCTATAGAGTCTAATATAAACAGATTCCTCTGCTGGCCTATAGAGTCTAATGTCAACAGAGTCCTCTGCTGGCCTATAGAGTCTAATGTCAACAGAGTCCTCTGCTGGCCTATAGAGTCTAATATAAACAGATTCCTCTGCTGGCCTATAGAGTCTAATGTCTACAGAGTCCTCTGCTGGCCTATAGAGTCTAATGTCTACAGATTCCTCTGCTGGCCTATAGAGTCTAATGTCAACAGAGTCCTCTGCTGGCCTATAGAGTCTAATGTCAACAGAGTCCTCTGCTGGCCTATGGAGTCTAATGTCTACAGATTCCTCTGCTGGCCTATAGAGTCTAATGTCAACAGAGTCCTCTGCTGGCCTATAGAGTCTAATGTCAACAGAGTCCTCTGCTGGCCTATAGAGTCTAATGTCTACAGATTCCTCTGCTGGCCTATAGAGTCTAATGTCTACAGATTCCTCTGTTGGCCTGTAGAGTCTAATGTCAACAGACGAAACCAAGATGTGCGCAGCCAGGTTGTTCAAGATTGATGTCGAAATCAGACATCTATCCATGTCCTGAGAACATCGGGAAATGCCTTCAAAACCGTCCACTAGGGTCAACAGTGAGCGCTACTAGCATCAAGTAGGCTTGGGTCTGTCTAGGATGTGGTGGATGGGCGTAATCACATGACTCTGGATCAGAAGGTTGCATGTTTGATTCCAGTCGTAGACACTGGTTTTAATCCAATACCAAACCTTAACCCTTACCTTAACCCTTACCTTAATTCAGAATGAGTGCCTAAACTTAACCCTTACCTTAATTCAGAATGAGTGCCTAAACTTAACCCTTACCTTAATTCAGAATGAGTGTCTAAACTTAACCCTTACCTTAATCCAGAATGAGTGTGTCACGTTCCTGACCTATTTCTGTTAGTTTGTTATATGTGTTAGTTGGTCAGGACGTGAGGTTGGGTGGGCATTCTATGTTTTCTGTTTCTATGTTGGTTTATGGGTTGCCTGGTATGGCTCTTAATTAGAGGCAGGTGTTTGGCGTTCCTCTAATTAAGAGTCATATTTAGGTAGGTGTTTTCACAGTGTTCGTGGTGGGTGATTGTCTCCTGTGTTTGTGTATGTCGTTACGCCACACGGGACTGGTTTCGGTTTGTTTGTTCAGTGTTTTTTATGTGTAGGCTTTTTTCCCTGTTCGTGCGTTCTCGTGTGTTATGTGAGTCCGTCGTTCAGATCTGTCTACACCGTTTATTTGTTTTGTTAGTGTATTAGTCGAGTTCGTGTTTTTCTTTAATAAATCATGTGTACAAACTCAGCTGCATTTTGGTTCGATCCCTGCTCCTCCTCTTCTGATGAAGAGGAGGAGGAAAGCCGTTACAGAGTGTCTAAACTTAACCCTTACCTTAATTCAGAATGAGTGCCTAAACTTAACCCTTACCTTAATTCAGAATGAGTGTCTAACTTTAACCCTTACCTTAATTCAGAATGAGTGTCTAAACTTAACCCTTACCTTAATTCAGAATGAGTGTCTAAACGTAACCCTTACCCCATTATCCCCTGAGCATTTATACCTGTGTTCTCTGTTTGTCTGTTGCCAGTTTGTCTTGTCTTTTCAGGTCTTACCAGCGCGCTTCCCGTTTTCCCGTTTCTCTAATTCTGTTTCCTAGTTTTCCCGGTTCTGACCATTCTGCCTGCCCTGACCCGAGTCTGCCTGCCATCCTGTACCTGCCTGACTCTGACTTGATTACGAACCTCTGCCTGTCCTCAACCTGCCCTTTTACCCATGTTATAATACATTATTGAGAATTGTGCTATCCGTCTCCTGTTTCTGCATCTGGGTCATATCCTGAGTCGTGATAAATTCAGAATGAGTGTCTAAACTTAACCCTTACCTTAATTCAGAATGAGTGTCTAAACTTAACCCTTACCTTAATTCAGAATGAGTGCCTAAACTTAACCCTTACCTTAATTCAGAATGAGTGCCTAAACTTAACCCTTACCTTAATTCAGAATGAGTGTCTAAACTTAACCCTTACCTTAATTCAGAATGAGTGCCTAAACTTAATTCAGAATGAGTGCCTAAACTTAACCCTTACCTTAATTCAGAATGAGTGCCTAAACTTAACCCTTACCTTAATTCAGAATGAGTGTCTAAACTTAACCCTTACCTTAATTCAGAATGAGTGCCTAAACTTAACCCTTACCTTAATTCAGAATGAGTGTCTAAACTTAACCCTTACCTTAATTCAGAATGAGTGCCTAAACTTAATTCAGAATGAGTGCCTAAACTTAACCCTTACCTTAATTCAGAATGAGTGCCTAAACTTAATTCAGAATGAGTGTCTAAACTTAACCCTTACCTTAATTCAGAATGAGTGCCTAAACTTAATTCAGAATGAGTGCCTAAACTTAACCCTTACCTTAATTCAGAATGAGTGTCTAAACTTAACCCTTACCTTAATTCAGAATGAGTGCCTAAACTTAACCCTTACCTTAATTCAGAATGAGTGTCTAAACTTAACCCTTACCTTAATTCAGAATGAGTGCCTAAACTTAATTCAGAATGAGTGCCTAAACTTAACCCTTACCTTAATTCAGAATGAGTGCCTAAACTTAATTCAGAATGAGTGTCTAAACTTAACCCTTACCTTAATTCAGAATGAGTGCCTAAACTTAACCCTTACCTTAATTCAGAATGAGTGCCTAAACTTAACCCTTACCTTAATTCAGAATGATTGCCTAAACTTAACCCTTACCTTAATTCAGAATGAGTGTCTAAACTTAACCCTTACCTTAATTCAGAATGAGTGCCTAAACTTAATTCAGAATGAGTGCCTAAACTTAACCCTTACCTTAATTCAGAATGAGTGCCTAAACTTAACCCTTACCTTAATTCAGAATGAGTGTCTAACTTTAACCCTTACCTTAATTCAGAATGAGTGTCTAAACTTAACCCTTACCTTAATTCAGAATGAGTGTCTAAACGTAACCCTTACCCCATTATCCCCTGAGCATTTATACCTGTGTTCTCTGTTTGTCTGTTGCCAGTTTGTCTTGTCTTTTCAGGTCTTACCAGCGCGCTTCCCGTTTTCCCGTTTCTCTAATTCTGTTTCCTAGTTTTCCCGGTTCTGACCATTCTGCCTGCCCTGACCCGAGTCTGCCTGCCATCCTGTACCTGCCTGACTCTGACTTGATTACGAACCTCTGCCTGTCCTCAACCTGCCCTTTTACCCATGTTATAATACATTATTGAGAATTGTGCTATCCGTCTCCTGTTTCTGCATCTGGGTCATATCCTGAGTCGTGATAAATTCAGAATGAGTGTCTAAACTTAACCCTTACCTTAATTCAGAATGAGTGTCTAAACTTAACCCTTACCTTAATTCAGAATGAGTGCCTAAACTTAACCCTTACCTTAATTCAGAATGAGTGCCTAAACTTAACCCTTACCTTAATTCAGAATGAGTGTCTAAACTTAACCCTTACCTTAATTCAGAATGAGTGCCTAAACTTAATTCAGAATGAGTGCCTAAACTTAACCCTTACCTTAATTCAGAATGAGTGCCTAAACTTAACCCTTACCTTAATTCAGAATGAGTGTCTAAACTTAACCCTTACCTTAATTCAGAATGAGTGCCTAAACTTAACCCTTACCTTAATTCAGAATGAGTGTCTAAACTTAACCCTTACCTTAATTCAGAATGAGTGCCTAAACTTAATTCAGAATGAGTGCCTAAACTTAACCCTTACCTTAATTCAGAATGAGTGCCTAAACTTAATTCAGAATGAGTGTCTAAACTTAACCCTTACCTTAATTCAGAATGAGTGCCTAAACTTAATTCAGAATGAGTGCCTAAACTTAACCCTTACCTTAATTCAGAATGAGTGTCTAAACTTAACCCTTACCTTAATTCAGAATGAGTGCCTAAACTTAACCCTTACCTTAATTCAGAATGAGTGTCTAAACTTAACCCTTACCTTAATTCAGAATGAGTGCCTAAACTTAATTCAGAATGAGTGCCTAAACTTAACCCTTACCTTAATTCAGAATGAGTGCCTAAACTTAATTCAGAATGAGTGTCTAAACTTAACCCTTACCTTAATTCAGAATGAGTGCCTAAACTTAATTCAGAATGAGTGCCTAAACTTAACCCTTACCTTAATTCAGAATGAGTGCCTAAACTTAACCCTTACCTTAATTCAGAATGAGTGTCTAACTTTAACCCTTACCTTAATTCAGAATGAGTGTCTAAACTTAACCCTTACCTTAATTCAGAATGAGTGTCTAAACGTAACCCTTACCCCATTATCCCCTGAGCATTTATACCTGTGTTCTCTGTTTGTCTGTTGCCAGTTTGTCTTGTCTTTTCAGGTCTTACCAGCGCGCTTCCCGTTTTCCCGTTTCTCTAATTCTGTTTCCTAGTTTTCCCGGTTCTGACCATTCTGCCTGCCCTGACCCGAGTCTGCCTGCCATCCTGTACCTGCCTGACTCTGACTTGATTACGAACCTCTGCCTGTCCTCAACCTGCCCTTTTACCCATGTTATAATACATTATTGAGAATTGTGCTATCCGTCTCCTGTTTCTGCATCTGGGTCATATCCTGAGTCGTGATAAATTCAGAATGAGTGTCTAAACTTAACCCTTACCTTAATTCAGAATGAGTGTCTAAACTTAACCCTTACCTTAATTCAGAATGAGTGCCTAAACTTAACCCTTACCTTAATTCAGAATGAGTGCCTAAACTTAACCCTTACCTTAATTCAGAATGAGTGTCTAAACTTAACCCTTACCTTAATTCAGAATGAGTGCCTAAACTTAATTCAGAATGAGTGCCTAAACTTAACCCTTACCTTAATTCAGAATGAGTGCCTAAACTTAACCCTTACCTTAATTCAGAATGAGTGTCTAAACTTAACCCTTACCTTAATTCAGAATGAGTGCCTAAACTTAACCCTTACCTTAATTCAGAATGAGTGTCTAAACTTAACCCTTACCTTAATTCAGAATGAGTGCCTAAACTTAATTCAGAATGAGTGCCTAAACTTAACCCTTACCTTAATTCAGAATGAGTGCCTAAACTTAATTCAGAATGAGTGTCTAAACTTAACCCTTACCTTAATTCAGAATGAGTGCCTAAACTTAATTCAGAATGAGTGTCTAAACTTAACCCTTACCTTAATTCAGAATGAGTGCCTAAACTTAATTCAGAATGAGTGCCTAAACTTAACCCTTACCTTAATTCAGAATGAGTGCCTAAACTTAACCCTTACCTTAATTCAGAATGAGTGTCTAACTTTAACCCTTACCTTAATTCAGAATGAGTGTCTAAACTTAACCCTTACCTTAATTCAGAATGAGTGTCTAAACGTAACCCTTACCCCATTATCCCCTGAGCATTTATACCTGTGTTCTCTGTTTGTCTGTTGCCAGTTTGTCTTGTCTTTTCAGGTCTTACCAGCGCGCTTCCCGTTTTCCCGTTTCTCTAATTCTGTTTCCTAGTTTTCCCGGTTCTGACCATTCTGCCTGCCCTGACCCGAGTCTGCCTGCCATCCTGTACCTGCCTGACTCTGACTTGATTACGAACCTCTGCCTGTCCTCAACCTGCCCTTTTACCCATGTTATAATACATTATTGAGAATTGTGCTATCCGTCTCCTGTTTCTGCATCTGGGTCATATCCTGAGTCGTGATAAATTCAGAATGAGTGTCTAAACTTAACCCTTACCTTAATTCAGAATGAGTGTCTAAACTTAACCCTTACCTTAATTCAGAATGAGTGCCTAAACTTAACCCTTACCTTAATTCAGAATGAGTGCCTAAACTTAACCCTTACCTTAATTCAGAATGAGTGCCTAAACTTAACCCTTACCTTAATTCAGAATGAGTGTCTAAACTTAATTCAGAATGAGTGCCTAAACTTAACCCTTACCTTAATTCAGAATGAGTGCCTAAACTTAACCCTTACCTTAATTCAGAATGAGTGTCTAAACTTAACCCTTACCTTAATTCAGAATGAGTGCCTAAACTTAATTCAGAATGAGTGCCTAAACTTAACCCTTACCTTAATTCAGAATGAGTGCCTAAACTTAACCCTTACCTTAATTCAGAATGAGTGTCTAAACTTAATTCAGAATGAGTGCCTAAACTTAATTCAGAATGAGTGCCTAAACTTAATTCAGAATGAGTGTCTAAACTTAACCCTTACCTTAATTCAGAATGAGTGCCTAAACTTAATTCAGAATGAGTGTCTAAACTTAACCCTTACCTTAATTCAGAATGAGTGCCTAAACTTAATTCAGAATGAGTGCCTAAACTTAACCCTTACCTTAATTCAGAATGAGTGCCTAAACTTAACCCTTACCTTAATTCAGAATGATTGCCTAAACTTAACCCTTACCTTAATTCAGAATGAGTGTCTAAACTTAACCCTTACCTTAATTCAGAATGAGTGCCTAAACTTAATTCAGAATGAGTGCCTAAACTTAACCCTTACCTTAATTCAGAATGAGTGCCTAAACTTAACCCTTACCTTAATTCAGAATGAGTGTCTAACTTTAACCCTTACCTTAATTCAGAATGAGTGTCTAAACTTAACCCTTACCTTAATTCAGAATGAGTGTCTAAACGTAACCCTTACCCCATTATCCCCTGAGCATTTATACCTGTGTTCTCTGTTTGTCTGTTGCCAGTTTGTCTTGTCTTTTCAGGTCTTACCAGCGCGCTTCCCGTTTTCCCGTTTCTCTAATTCTGTTTCCTAGTTTTCCCGGTTCTGACCATTCTGCCTGCCCTGACCCGAGTCTGCCTGCCATCCTGTACCTGCCTGACTCTGACTTGATTACGAACCTCTGCCTGTCCTCAACCTGCCCTTTTACCCATGTTATAATACATTATTGAGAATTGTGCTATCCGTCTCCTGTTTCTGCATCTGGGTCATATCCTGAGTCGTGATAAATTCAGAATGAGTGTCTAAACTTAACCCTTACCTTAATTCAGAATGAGTGTCTAAACTTAACCCTTACCTTAATTCAGAATGAGTGCCTAAACTTAACCCTTACCTTAATTCAGAATGAGTGCCTAAACTTAACCCTTACCTTAATTCAGAATGAGTGCCTAAACTTAACCCTTACCTTAATTCAGAATGAGTGTCTAAACTTAACCCTTACCTTAATTCAGAATGAGTGCCTAAACTTAATTCAGAATGAGTGCCTAAACTTAACCCTTACCTTAATTCAGAATGAGTGCCTAAACTTAACCCTTACCTTAATTCAGAATGAGTGTCTAAACTTAACCCTTACCTTAATTCAGAATGAGTGCCTAAACTTAACCCTTACCTTAATTCAGAATGAGTGTCTAAACTTAACCCTTACCTTAATTCAGAATGAGTGCCTAAACTTAATTCAGAATGAGTGCCTAAACTTAACCCTTACCTTAATTCAGAATGAGTGCCTAAACTTAATTCAGAATGAGTGTCTAAACTTAACCCTTACCTTAATTCAGAATGAGTGCCTAAACTTAATTCAGAATGAGTGTCTAAACTTAACCCT
>NW_026600473.1:163515-186015 GCF_029448725.1 Salvelinus fontinalis
CGATCACAATAAGACAGCTTCATTCTGACTGGGGACGATCACAATAAGACAGCTTCATTCTGACTGGGGACGATCACAATAAGACAGCTCCATTCTGACTGGGGACGATCACAATAGGACAGCTTCATTCTGACTGGGGACGATCACAATAAGACAGCTTCATTCTGACTGGGGACGATCACAATAAGACAGCTTCATTCTGACTAGGGACGATCACAATAAGACAGCTCCATTCTGACTGGGGACGATCACAATAAGACAGCTTCATTCTGACTAGGAACGATCACAATAAGACAGCTTCATTCTGACTGGGGACGATCACAATAAGACAGCTTCATTCTGACTGGGGACGATCACAATAAGACAGCTTCATTCTGACTGGGAACAATCACAATAAGACAGCTTCATTCTGACTGGGGACGATCACAATAAGACAGCTACATTCTGACTCGGGACAATCACAATAAGACAGCTTCAATCTGACTGGGGACGATCACATTAAGACAGCTTCATTCTGACATTAGACGATCACAATAAGACAGCTTCATTCTGACTGGGGACGATAACAGTAAGACAACTTCATTCTGACTGGGGACGATCACAATAAGACAGCTACATTCTGACATTGGACGATCACAATAAGACAGCTTCATTCTGACTGGGGACGATCACAGTAAGACAGCTTCATTCTGACATTGGACGATCACAATAAGACAGCTTCATTCTGACTGGGGACGATCACAATAAGACAGCTTCATTCTGACTAGGAACGATCACAATAAGACAGCTTCATTCTGACTGGTGACGATCACAATAAGATAGCTTCATTCTGACTGGGGAAGATCACAATAAGACAGCTTCATTCTGACTGGGGACGATCACAATAAGACAGCTTCATTCTGACTAGGGATGATCACAATAAGACAGCTTCATTCTGACTGGTGACGATCACAATAAGACAGCTTCATTCTGACTGGTGACGATCACAATAAAATAGCTTCATTCTGACTGGGGAAGATCACAATAAGACAGCTTCATTCTGACTGGGGACGATCACAATAAGACAGCTTCATTCTGACTAGGGATGATCACAATAAGACAGCTTCATTCTGACTGGTGACGATCACAATAAGACAGCTTCATTCTGACTAGGGATGATCACAATAAGACAGCTTCATTCTGACTGGGGACGATCACAGTAAGACAGCTTCATTCTGACTGGGGATGATTACAATAAGACAACTTCATTCTGACTGGGGACGATCACAATAAGACAGCTTCATTCTGACTGGTGACGATCACAATAAGACAGCTTCATTCTGACTGGTGACGAACACAATAAGACAGCTTCATTCTGACTGGGGACGATCACAATAAGACAGCTTCATTCTGACTGGTGACGATCACAATAAGACAGCTTCATTCTGACTGGTGACGATCACAATAAGACAGCTTCATTCTGACTGGGGACAGTCACAATATGACAGCTTCATTCAGACTAGGGAGGATCACAATAAGACAGCTTCAATCTGACTGGGGACGATCACAATAAGACAGCTTCAATCTGACTGGTGACGACCACAATAAGACAGCTTCATTCTGACTGGGGACGATCACAATAAGACAGCTTCATTCTGACAGGTGACGATCACAATAAGACAGCTTCATTCTGACTGGGAAAGATCACAATAAGACAGCTTCATTCTGACTGGGGACGATCACAATAAGACAGCTACATTCTGACTCGGGACGATCACAATAAGACAGCTTCATTCTGACTAGGGACGATCACAATAAGACAGCTTCATTCTGACTGGGGACGATCACAATAAGACAGCTTCAATCTGACTGGGGACGATCACAATAAGACAGCTTCATTCTGACTGGGGACGATCACAATAAGACAGCTACATTCTGACATTGGACGATCACAGTAAGACAGCTTCATTCTGACTGGGGACGATCACATTAAGACAGCTTCATTCTGACATTGGACGATCACAATAAGACAGCTTCATTCTGACTGGGGACGATCACAATAAGACAGCTTCATTCTGACTGGGAACAATCACAATAAGACAGCTTCATTCTGACTGGGGACGATCACAATAAGACAGCTACATTCTGACTCGGGACGATCACAATAAGACAGCTTCAATCTGACTGGGGACGATCACATTAAGACAGCTTCATTCTGACATTAGACGATCACAATAAGACAGCTTCATTCTGACTGGGGACGATAACAGTAAGACAACTTCATTCTGACTGGGGACGATCACAATAAGACAGCTACATTCTGACATTGGACGATCACAATAAGACAGCTTCATTCTGACTGGGGACGATCACAGTAAGACAGCTTCATTCTGACATTGGACGATCACAATAAGACAGCTTCATTCTGACTGGGGACGATCACAATAAGACAGCTTCATTCTGACTAGGAACGATCACAATAAGACAGCTTCATTCTGACTGGTGACGATCACAATAAGATAGCTTCATTCTGACTGGGGAAGATCACAATAAGACAGCTTCATTCTGACTGGGGACGATCACAATAAGACAGCTTCATTCTGACTAGGGATGATCACAATAAGACAGCTTCATTCTGACTGGTGACGATCACAATAAGACAGCTTCATTCTGACTGGTGACGATCACAATAAGATAGCTTCATTCTGACTGGGGAAGATCACAATAAGACAGCTTCATTCTGACTGGGGACGATCACAATAAGACAGCTTCATTCTGACTAGGGATGATCACAATAAGACAGCTTCATTCTGACTGGTGACGATCACAATAAGACAGCTTCATTCTGACTAGGGATGATCACAATAAGACAGCTTCATTCTGACTGGGGACGATCACAGTAAGACAGCTTCATTCTGACTGGGGATGATTACAATAAGACAACTTCATTCTGACTGGGGATGATCACAATAAGACAGCTTCATTCTGACTGGTGACGATCACAATAAGACAGCTTCATTCTGACTGGTGACGAACACAATAAGACAGCTTCATTCTGACTGGGGACGATCACAATAAGACAGCTTCATACTGACTGGTGACGATCACAATAAGACAGCTTCATTCTGACTGGTGACGAACACAATAAGACAGCTTCATTCTGACTGGGGACGATCACAGTAAGACAACTTCATTCTGACTGGGGACGATCACAATAAGACAGCTTCATTCTGACTGGTGACGATCACAATAAGACAGCTTCATTCTGACTGGGGACGATCACAGTAAGACAGCTTCATTCTGACATTGGACGATCACAATAAGACAGCTTCATTCTGACTGGGGACGATCACAATAAGACAGCTTCATTCTGACTAGGAACGATCACAATAAGACAGCTTCATTCTGACTGGTGACGATCACAATAAGATAGCTTCATTCTGACTGGGGAAGATCACAATAAGACAGCTTCATTCTGACTGGGGACGATCACAATAAGACAGCTTCATTCTGACATTGGATGATCACAATAAGACAGCTTCATTCTGACTGGTGACGATCACAATAAGACAGCTTCATTCTGACTGGTGACGATCACAATAAGATAGCTTCATTCTGACTGGGGAAGATCACAATAAGACAGCTTCATTCTGACTGGGGACGATCACAATAAGACAGCTTCATTCTGACTAGGGATGATCACAATAAGACAGCTTCATTCTGACTGGTGACGATCACAATAAGACAGCTTCATTCTGACTAAGGATGATCACAATAAGACAGCTTCATTCTGACTGGGGACGATCACAGTAAGACAGCTTCATTCTGACTGGGGATGATTACAATAAGACAACTTCAATCTGACTGGGGACGATCACAATAAGACAGCTTCATTCTGACTGGTGACGATCACAATAAGACAGCTTCATTCTGATTGGTGACGAACACAATAAGACAGCTTCATTCTGACTGGGGACGATCACAATAAGACAGCTTCATTCTGACTGGTGACGATCACAATAAGACAGCTTCATTCTGACTGGTGACGAACACAATAAGACAGCTTCATTCTGACTGGGGACGATCACAGTAAGACAACTTCATTCTGACTGGGGACGATCACAATAAGACAGCTTCATTCTGACTGGTGACGATCACAATAAGACAGCTTCATTCTGACTGGTGACGAACACAATAAGACAGCTTAATTCTGACTGGGGACGATCACAATAAGACAGCTACATTCTGACTCGGGACGATCACAATAAGACAGCTTCATTCTGACTAGGGATGATCACAATAAGACAGCTTCATTCTGACTGGGGACGATCACAATAAGACAGCTTCAATCTGACTGGGGACGATCACAATAAGACAGCTTCATTCTGACTGGGGACGATCACAATAAGACAGCTACATTCTGACATTGGACGATCACAGTAAGACAGCTTCATTCTGACTGGGGACGATCACATTAAGACAGCTTCATTCTGACATTGGACGATCACAATAAGACAGCTTCATTCTGACTGGGGACGATAACAGTAAGACAACTTCATTCTGACTGGGGACGATAACAGTAAGACAACTTCATTCTGACTGGGGACGATCACAATAAGACAGCTACATTCTGACTGGGGACGATCACAATAAGACAGCTTCATTCTGAACTGGGACGATCACAGTAAGACAGCTTCATTCTGACTGGGGACGATCACAATAAGACAGCTTCATTCTGACTAGGAACGATCACAATAAGACAGCTTCATTCTGACTAGGAACAATCACAATAAGACAGCTTCATTCTGACTGGGGACGATCACAATAAGACAGCTACATTCTGACTCGGGACGATCACAATAAGACAGCTTCATTCTGACTGGGGACGATCACATTAAGACAGCTTCATTCTGACATTGGACGATCACAATAAGACAGCTTCATTCTGACTGGGGACGATAACAGTAAGACAACTTCATTCTGACTGGGGACGATCACAATAAGACAGCTACATTCTGACATTGGACGATCACTATAAGACAGCTTCATTCTGACTGGGGACGATCACAGTAAGACAGCTTCATTCTGACTGGGGACGATCACAGTAAGACAGCTTCATTCTGACTGGGGACGACCACAATAAGACAGCTACATTCTGACATTGGACGATCACAATAAGACAGCTTCATTCTGACTGGGGACGATCACAATAAGACAGCTTCATTCTGACTGGGAACAATCACAATAAGACAGCTTCATTCTGACTGGGGACGATCACAATAAGACAGCTACATTCTGACTCGGGACGATCACAATAAGACAGCTTCAATCTGACTGGGGACGATCACATTAAGACAGCTTCATTCTGACATTAGACGATCACAATAAGACAGCTTCATTCTGACTGGGGACGATAACAGTAAGACAACTTCATTCTGACTGGGGACGATCACAATAAGACAGCTACATTCTGACATTGGACGATCACAATAAGACAGCTTCATTCTGACTGGGGACGATCACAGTAAGACAGCTTCATTCTGACATTGGACGATCACAATAAGACAGCTTCATTCTGACTGGGGACGATCACAATAAGACAGCTTCATTCTGACTAGGAACGATCACAATAAGACAGCTTCATTCTGACTGGTGACGATCACAATAAGATAGCTTCATTCTGACTGGGGAAGATCACAATAAGACAGCTTCATTCTGACTGGGGACGATCACAATAAGACAGCTTCATTCTGACTAGGGATGATCACAATAAGACAGCTTCATTCTGACTGGTGACGATCACAATAAGACAGCTTCATTCTGACTGGTGACGATCACAATAAGATAGCTTCATTCTGACTGGGGAAGATCACAATAAGACAGCTTCATTCTGACTGGGGACGATCACAATAAGACAGCTTCATTCTGACTAGGGATGATCACAATAAGACAGCTTCATTCTGACTGGTGACGATCACAATAAGACAGCTTCATTCTGACTAGGGATGATCACAATAAGACAGCTTCATTCTGACTGGGGACGATCACAGTAAGACAGCTTCATTCTGACTGGGGATGATTACAATAAGACAACTTCATTCTGACTGGGGATGATCACAATAAGACAGCTTCATTCTGACTGGTGACGATCACAATAAGACAGCTTCATTCTGACTGGTGACGAACACAATAAGACAGCTTCATTCTGACTGGGGACGATCACAATAAGACAGCTTCATTCTGACTGGTGACGATCACAATAAGACAGCTTCATTCTGGCTGGTGACGAACACAATAAGACAGCTTCATTCTGACTGGGGACGATCACAGTAAGACAACTTCATTCTGACTGGGGACGATCACAATAAGACAGCTTCATTCTGACTGGTAACGATCACAATAAGACAGCTTCATTCTGACTGGGGACGATCACAGTAAGACAGCTTCATTCTGACATTGGACGATCACAATAAGACAGCTTCATTCTGACTGGGGACGATCACAATAAGACAGCTTCATTCTGACTAGGAACGATCACAATAAGACAGCTTCATTCTGACTGGTGACGATCACAATAAGATAGCTTCATTCTGACTGGGGAAGATCACAATAAGACAGCTTCATTCTGACTGGGGACGATCACAATAAGACAGCTTCATTCTGACTAGGGATGATCACAATAAGACAGCTTCATTCTGACTGGTGACGATCACAATAAGACAGCTTCATTCTGACTGGTGACGATCACAATAAGATAGCTTCATTCTGACTGGGGAAGATCACAATAAGACAGCTTCATTCTGACTGGGGACGATCACAATAAGACAGCTTCATTCTGACTAGGGATGATCACAATAAGACAGCTTCATTCTGACTGGTGACGATCACAATAAGACAGCTTCATTCTGACTGGGGACGATCACAGTAAGACAGCTTCATTCTGACTGGGGATGATTACAATAAGACAACTTCAATCTGACTGGGGACGATCACAATAAGACAGCTTCATTCTGACTGGTGACGATCACAATAAGACAGCTTCATTCTGATTGGTGACGAACACAATAAGACAGCTTCATTCTGACTGGGGACGATCACAATAAGACAGCTTCATTCTGACTGGTGACGATCACAATAAGACAGCTTCATTCTGACTGGTGACGAACACAATAAGACAGCTTCATTCTGACTGGGGACGATCACAGTAAGACAACTTCATTCTGACTGGGGACGATCACAATAAGACAGCTTCATTCTGACTGGTGACGATCACAATAAGACAGCTTCATTCTGACTGGTGACGAACACAATAAGACAGCTTAATTCTGACTGGGGACGATCACAATAAGACAGCTACATTCTGACTCGGGACGATCACAATAAGACAGCTTCATTCTGACTAGGGATGATCACAATAAGACAGCTTCATTCTGACTGGGGACGATCACAATAAGACAGCTTCAATCTGACTGGGGACGATCACAATAAGACAGCTTCATTCTGACTGGGGACGATCACAATAAGACAGCTACATTCTGACATTGGACGATCACAGTAAGACAGCTTCATTCTGACTGGGGACGATCACATTAAGACAGCTTCATTCTGACATTGGACGATCACAATAAGACAGCTTCATTCTGACTGGGGACGATAACAGTAAGACAACTTCATTCTGACTGGGGACGATAACAGTAAGACAACTTCATTCTGACTGGGGACGATCACAATAAGACAGCTACATTCTGACTGGGGACGATCACAATAAGACAGCTTCATTCTGAACTGGGACGATCACAGTAAGACAGCTTCATTCTGACTGGGGACGATCACAATAAGACAGCTTCATTCTGACCGGGAACGATCACAATAAGACAGCTTCATTCTGACTGGGGACGATCACAATAAGACAGCTTCATTCTGACTGGGGACGATCACAATAAGACAGCTTCATTCTGACTGGGGACGATCACAATAAGACAGTTCCATTCTGACTGGGGACGATCACAATAGGACAGCTTCATTCTGACTGGGGACGATCACAATAAGACAGCTTCATTCTGACTGGGGACGATCACAATAAGACAGCTTCATTCTGACTAGGGACGATCACAATAAGACAGCTCCATTCTGACTGGGGACGATCACAATAAGACAGCTTCATTCTGACTAGGAACGATCACAATAAGACAGCTTCATTCTGACTGGGGACGATCACAATAAGACAGCTTCATTCTGACTGGGGACGATCACAATAAGACAGCTTCATTCTGACTGGGAACAATCACAATAAGACAGCTTCATTCTGACTGGGGACGATCACAATAAGACAGCTACATTCTGACTCGGGACGATCACAATAAGACAGCTTCATTCTGACTGGGGACGATCACATTAAGACAGCTTCATTCTGACATTGGACGATCACAATAAGACAGCTTCATTCTGACTGGGGACGATAACAGTAAGACAACTTCATTCTGACTGGGGACGATCACAATAAGACAGCTACATTCTGACATTGGACGATCACTATAAGACAGCTTCATTCTGACTGGGGACGATCACAGTAAGACAGCTTCATTCTGACTGGGGACGATCACAGTAAGACAGCTTCATTCTGACTGGGGACGATCACAATAAGACAGCTACATTCTGACATTGGACGATCACAATAAGACAGCTTCATTCTGACTGGGGACGATCACAATAAGACAGCTTCATTCTGACTGGGGACGATCACAATAAGACAGCTTCATTCTGACTGGGGACGGTCACAATATGACAGCTTCATTCAGACTAGGGAGGATCACAATAAGACAGCTTCAATCTGACTGGTGACGAACACAATAAGACAGCTTCATTCTGACTGGGGACGATCACAATAAGACAGCTTCATTCTGACTGGGGACAATCACAATAAGACAGCTACATTCTGACTCGGGACGATCACAATAAGACAGCTTCATTCTGACTAGGGATGATCACAATAAGACAGCTTCATTCTGACTGGGAAAGATCACAATAAGACAGCTTCATTCTGACTGGTGACGAACACAATAAGACAGCTTCATTCTGACTGGGGACGATCACAATAAGACAGCTTCATTCTGACTGGGGACGATCACAATAAGACAGCTTCATTCTGACTAGGGATGATCACAATAAGACAGCTTCATTCTGACTGGTGACGATCACAATAAGACAGCTTCATTCTGACTAGGGATGATCACAATAAGACAGCTTCATTCTGACTGGGGACGATCACAGTAAGACAGCTTCATTCTGACTGGGGATGATTACAATAAGACAACTTCAATCTGACTGGGGACGATCACAATAAGACAGCTTCATTCTGACTGGTGACGATCACAATAAGACAGCTTCATTCTGATTGGTGACGAACACAATAAGACAGCTTCATTCTGACTGGGGACGATCACAATAAGACAGCTTCATTCTGACTGGTGACGATCACAATAAGACAGCTTCATTCTGACTGGTGACGAACACAATAAGACAGCTTCATTCTGACTGGGGACGATCACAGTAAGACAACTTCATTCTGACTGGGGACGATCACAATAAGACAGCTTCATTCTGACTGGTGACGATCACAATAAGACAGCTTCATTCTGACTGGTGACGAACACAATAAGACAGCTTAATTCTGACTGGGGACGATCACAATAAGACAGCTACATTCTGACTCGGGACGATCACAATAAGACAGCTTCATTCTGACTAGGGATGATCACAATAAGACAGCTTCATTCTGACTGGGGACGATCACAATAAGACAGCTTCAATCTGACTGGGGACGATCACAATAAGACAGCTTCATTCTGACTGGGGACGATCACAATAAGACAGCTACATTCTGACATTGGACGATCACAGTAAGACAGCTTCATTCTGACTGGGGACGATCACATTAAGACAGCTTCATTCTGACATTGGACGATCACAATAAGACAGCTTCATTCTGACTGGGGACGATAACAGTAAGACAACTTCATTCTGACTGGGGACGATAACAGTAAGACAACTTCATTCTGACTGGGGACGATCACAATAAGACAGCTACATTCTGACTGGGGACGATCACAATAAGACAGCTTCATTCTGAACTGGGACGATCACAGTAAGACAGCTTCATTCTGACTGGGGACGATCACAATAAGACAGCTTCATTCTGACCGGGAACGATCACAATAAGACAGCTTCATTCTGACTGGGGACGATCACAATAAGACAGCTTCATTCTGACTGGGGACGATCACAATAAGACAGCTTCATTCTGACTGGGGACGATCACAATAAGACAGTTCCATTCTGACTGGGGACGATCACAATAGGACAGCTTCATTCTGACTGGGGACGATCACAATAAGACAGCTTCATTCTGACTGGGGACGATCACAATAAGACAGCTTCATTCTGACTAGGGACGATCACAATAAGACAGCTCCATTCTGACTGGGGACGATCACAATAAGACAGCTTCATTCTGACTAGGAACGATCACAATAAGACAGCTTCATTCTGACTGGGGACGATCACAATAAGACAGCTTCATTCTGACTGGGGACGATCACAATAAGACAGCTTCATTCTGACTGGGAACAATCACAATAAGACAGCTTCATTCTGACTGGGGACGATCACAATAAGACAGCTACATTCTGACTCGGGACGATCACAATAAGACAGCTTCATTCTGACTGGGGACGATCACATTAAGACAGCTTCATTCTGACATTGGACGATCACAATAAGACAGCTTCATTCTGACTGGGGACGATAACAGTAAGACAACTTCATTCTGACTGGGGACGATCACAATAAGACAGCTACATTCTGACATTGGACGATCACTATAAGACAGCTTCATTCTGACTGGGGACGATCACAGTAAGACAGCTTCATTCTGACTGGGGACGATCACAGTAAGACAGCTTCATTCTGACTGGGGACGATCACAATAAGACAGCTACATTCTGACATTGGACGATCACAATAAGACAGCTTCATTCTGACTGGGGACGATCACAATAAGACAGCTTCATTCTGACTGGGGACGATCACAATAAGACAGCTTCATTCTGACTGGGGACGGTCACAATATGACAGCTTCATTCAGACTAGGGAGGATCACAATAAGACAGCTTCAATCTGACTGGTGACGAACACAATAAGACAGCTTCATTCTGACTGGGGACGATCACAATAAGACAGCTTCATTCTGACTGGGGACAATCACAATAAGACAGCTACATTCTGACTCGGGACGATCACAATAAGACAGCTTCATTCTGACTAGGGATGATCACAATAAGACAGCTTCATTCTGACTGGGAAAGATCACAATAAGACAGCTTCATTCTGACTGGTGACGAACACAATAAGACAGCTTCATTCTGACTGGGGACGATCACAATAAGACAGCTTCATTCTGACAGGTGACGATCACAATAAGACAGCTTCATTCTGACTGGGAAAGATCACAATAAGACAGCTTCATTCTGACTGGGGACAATCACAATAAGACAGCTACATTCTGACTCGGGACGATCACAATAAGACAGCTTCATTCTGACTAGGGATGATCACAATAAGACAGCTACATTCTGACTCGGGACGATCACATTAAGACAGCTCCATTCTGACATTGGACGATCACAATAAGACAGCTTCATTCTGACTGGGGACGATAACAGTAAGACAACTTCATTCTGACTGGGGACGATAACAGTAAGACAGCTTCATTCTGACTGGGGACGATCACAATAAGACAGCTTCATTCTGACCGGGAACGATCACAATAAGACAGCTTCATTCTGACTGGGGACGATCACAATAAGACAGCTTCATTCTGACTAGGGACGATCACAATAAGACAGCTTCATTCTGACTGGGGACGATCACAATAAGACAGCTTCATTCTGACTGGGGACGATCACAATAAGACAGCTTCATTCTGACTGGGGACGATCACAATAAGACAGCTCCATTCTGACTGGGGAAGATCACAATAGGACAGCTTCATTCTGACTGGGGACGATCACAATAAGACAGCTTCATTCTGACTGGGGACGATCACAATAAGACAGCTTCATTCTGACTAGGGACGATCACAATAAGACAGCTCCATTCTGACTGGGGACGATCACAATAAGACAGCTTCATTCTGACTGGGAACAATCACAATAAGACAGCTTCATTCTGACTGGGGACGATCACAATAAGACAGCTACATTCTGACTCGGGACGATCACAATAAGACAGCTTCAATCTGACTGGGGACGATCACATTAAGACAGCTTCATTCTGACATTGGACGATCACAATAAGACAGCTTCATTCTGACTGGGGACGATAACAGTAAGACAACTTCATTCTGACTGGGGACGATCACAATAAGACAGCTACATTCTGACATTGGACGATCACAATAAGACAGCTTCATTCTGACTGGGGACGATCACAGTAAGACAGCTTCATTCTGACTCGGGACGATCACAGTAAGACAGCTTCATTCTGACTGGGGACGATCACAATAAGACAGCTACATTCTGACATTGGACGATCACAATAAGACAGCTTCATTCTGACTGGGGACGATCACAATAAGACAGCTTCATTCTGACTGGGGACGATCACAATAAGACAGCTTCATTCTGACTGGGGACGGTCACAATATGACAGCTTCATTCAGACTAGGGAGGATCACAATAAGACAGCTTCAATCTGACTGGTGACGATCACAATAAGACAGCTTCATTCTGACTGGGGACGATCACAATAAGACAGCTTCATTCTGACAGGTGACGATCACAATAAGACAGCTTCATTCTGACTGGGAAAGATCACAATAAGACAGCTTCATTCTGACTGGGGACGATCACAATAAGACAGCTACATTCTGACTCGGGACGATCACAATAAGACAGCTTCATTCTGACTAGGGATGATCACAATAAGACAGCTACATTCTGACTCGGGACGATCACATTAAGACAGCTTCATTCTGACATTGGACGATCACAATAAGACAGCTCCATTCTGACTCGGGACGATCACATTAAGACAGCTTCATTCTGACATTGGACGATCACAGTAAGACAGCTTCATTCTGACTGGGGACGATAACAGTAAGACAACTTCATTCTGACTGGGGACGATAACAGTAAGACAACTTCATTCTGACTGGGGACGATCACAATAAGACAGCTTCATTCTGAACTGGGACGATCACAGTAAGACAGCTTCATTCTGACTGGGGACGATCACAGTAAGACAGCTTCATTCTGACCGGGAACGATCACAATAAGACAGCTTCATTCTGACTGGGGACGATCACAATAAGACAGCTTCATTCTGACTAGGGACGATCACAATAAGACAGCTTCATTCTGACTGGTGACGATCAAAATAAGACAGCTTCATTCTGACTGGGGACGATCACAATAAGACAGCTTCATTCTGACTGGGGACGATCACAATAAGACAGCTTCATTCTGACTGGGGACGATCACAATAAGACAGCTACATTCTGACTGGGGACGATCACAATAGGACAGCTTCATTCTGACTGGGGACGATCACAATAAGACAGCTTCATTCTGACTGGGGACGATCACAATAAGACAGCTTCATTCTGACTGGGGACGATCACAATAAGACAGCTCCATTCTGACTGGGGACGATCACAATAAGACAGCTTCATTCTGACTGGGGACGATCACAATAAGACAGCTTCATTCTGACTGGGGACGATCACAATAAGACAGCTACATTCTGACTCGGGACGATCACAATAAGACAGCTTCAATCTGACTGGGGACGATCACATTAAGACAGCTTCATTCTGACATTGGACGATCACAATAAGACAGCTTCATTCTGACTGGGAAAGATCACAATAAGACAGCTTCATTCTGACTGGGGACGATAACAGTAAGACAACTTTATTCTGACTGGGGACGATCACAATAAGACAGCTTCATTCTGACTGGGGACGGTCACAATAAGACAGCTTCAATCTGACTGGTGACGATCACAATAAGACAGCTTCATTCTGACTGGTGACGAACACAATAAGACAGCTTCATTCTGACTGGGGATGATCACAATAAGACAGCTTCATTCTGACTGGGGACGATCACAATAAGACAGCTTCATTCTGACTGGGGACGACATAATGTAACCAAAGAGCTGCTGAGCGCGGTAGGAGTAGAGATAGAACAACTGTTCTAAGGTATATAGACTGTGTAGACAGTCTACATGTCTTTCCAGGAAGTAAGTCAAAATCCCCCCTCTCTTAACTTCATGCAGCTTTACAATGGTCACTCTGTTACCCTACCAACCACCATCACACACACACTCCGCACACACACACTACACACACACACACACACACACACACACACAAACACAGACACACACTCCGCACACACACAAACACACACACTCCACACACACACAGAGAGACACACACACACAGAGACACACACTCCACACAGACTGTCTGCAGTGTGTAGTAAGATGATACCTTGGCACGCACTGGTGGCGATGGTAAGACAGGTCCTCCGTCTACATCCCCCACACACAGACTTTAGAGAGGGACACGTTGATACAGACAACTGTAGCTTTGAGACATTCCATGAGAAGCATATGAATTGTGGTAAGACAACTCCACCTCACGGTTCAGACCACTGCAGAGGTTAACACAGAAACCCTGGTTAGGAGGAGTTAAGACCACTGCAGAGGTTAACACAGAAACCCTGGTTAGGAGGAGTTAAGACCACTGCAGAGGTTAACACAGAAACCCTGGTTAGGTGGAGTTAAGACCACTGCAGAGGTTAACACAGAAACCCTGGTTAGCCAGAGTTAAGACCACTGCAGAGGTTAACACAGAAACCCTGGTTAGGAGGAGTTAAGACCACTGCAGAGGTTAACACAGAAACCCTGGTTAGGAGGAGTTAAGACCACTGCAGAGGTTAACACAGAAACCCTGGTTAGGAGGAGTTAAGACCACTGCAGAGGTTAACACAGAAACCCTGGTTAGAGGTAGTTCAGACCACTGCAGAGGTTAACACAGAAACCCTGGTTAGGAGGAGTTAAGACCACTGCAGAGGTTAACACAGAAACCCTGGTTAGGAGGAGTTAAGACCACTGCAGAGGTTAACACAGAAACCCTGGTTAGGAGGAGTTAAGACCACTGCAGAGGTTAACACAGAAACCCTGGTCAGCCAGAGTTAAGACCACTGCAGAGGTTAACACAGAAACCCTGGTTAGGAGGAGTTAAGACCACTGCAGAGGTTAACACAGAAACCCTGGTTAGGAGGAGTTCAGACCACTGCAGAGGTTAACACAGAAACCCTGGTTAGAGGGAGTTCAGACCACTGCAGAGGTTAACACAGAAACCCTGGTTAGCCAGAGTTAAGACCACTGCAGAGGTTAACACAGAAACCCTGATTAGCCAGAGTTAAGACCACTGCAGAGGTTAACACAGAAACCCTGGTTAGGAGGAGTTAAGACGACTGCAGAGGTTAACACAGAAACCCTGGTTAGAGGGAGTTAAGACCACTGCAGAGGTTAACACAGAAACCCTGGTTAGGAGGAGTTCAGACCACTGCAGAGGTTAACACAGAAACCCTGGTTAGGAGGAGTTAAGACCACTGCAGAGGTTAACACAGAAACCCTGGTTAGGAGGAGTTCAGACCACTGCAGAGGTTAACACAGAAACCCTGGTTAGCCAGAGTTAAGACCACTGCAGAGGTTAACACAGAAACCCTGGTTAGGAGGAGTTCAGACCACTGCAGAGGTTAACACAGAAACCCTGGTTAGCCAGAGTTAAGACCACTGCAGAGGTTAACACAGAAACCCTGGTTAGGAGGAGTTCAGACCACTGCAGAGGTTAACACAGAAACCCTGGTTAGGAGGAGTTAAGACCACTGCAGAGGTTAACACAGAAACCCTGGTTAGGAGGAGTTCAGACCACTGCAGAGGTTAACACAGAAACCCTGGTTAGCCAGAGTTCAGACCACTGCAGAGGTTAACACAGAAACCCTGGTTAGGAGGAGTTAAGACCACTGCAGAGGTTAACACAGAAACCCTGGTTAGGAGGAGTTAAGACCACTGCAGAGGTTAACACAGAAACCCTGGTTAGGAGGAGTTCAGACCACTGCAGAGGTTAACACAGAAACCCTGGTTAGGAGGAGTTAAGACCACTGCAGAGGTTAACACAGAAACCCTGGTTAGAGGGAGTTCAGACCACTGCAGAGGTTAACACAGAAACCCTGGTTAGGAGGAGTTAAGACCACTGCAGAGGTTAACACAGAAACCCTGGTTAGGTGGAGTTAAGACCACTGCAGAGGTTAACACAGAACCCCTGGTTAGGAGGAGTTAAGACCACTGAAGAATATACAGAAGTCAATCATTTGGTGGGTGCTTATATTTGTGCTCCTTCAAATGTGTATTCATATGCGTGTGTGAATTAAAACACGTTTCTTTTTGCATATCCCAACCCTCGGTGAGTGGGGTCATGGCCAGTATCTGCCATTATCAACCCTAGAGCTATTATATTTATATTTGAAGTAGGAAGTTTACATACACTTAGGTTGGAATTATTAAAACTTGTTTTTCAACCACTCCACAAATGTCTTATTAACAAACTATAGTTTGGGCAAGTTGGTTAGGACATCTACTTTGTTCATGCTTGTTTACAGACAGATTATTTCACTTATAATTCACTGTATCACAATTCCAGTGGGTCAGAAGTTTACATACACTAAGTTGACTGTGGCTTTAAACAGCTTGGAAAATTCCAGAAAATTATGTCATGGCTTTAGAAGCTTCTAATAGGCTAATTGATATCATTTGACTCAATTGGAGGTGTACCTGTGGATGTATTTCAAGGCCTACCTTCAAACTCACTGCCTCTTTGCTTGACATCATGGGAAAATCAAAAGAAATCAGCCAAGACCTCAGAAAGAATATTGTAGACCTCCACAAGTCTGGTTCATCCTTGGGAGAAATTTCCAAACGCCTGAAGGTACCACGTTCATCTGTACAAACAATAGTAAGTAGTATAAACACCATGGGACCATGCAGCCGTCACGCCGCTCAGGAAGGAGACGCGTTCTGTCTTCTAGAGATGAACGTACTTTTGTGCGAAAAGTGCAAATCAATCCCAGAACAACAGCAAAGGACCTTGTGAAGATGCTGGAGAAAACAGGTACAAAAGTATCCACAGTAAAACGAGTCCTATATCGACATAACCTGAAAGGCCGCTCAGCAAGGACTACGTCAGACTACGGTTTGCAACTGCACATGGGGACAAAGATCGTACTTTTTGAAGAAATGTCCTCTGGTCTGATGAAATAAAAATATAACTGTTTGGCCATAATGACCGTCATTATGTTCGGAGGAAAAAGGGGGATGCTTGCAAGCCCGAAGAACACCATCTCAACCGTGAAACACGGTTGTGGGGGTGCTTTGCTGCAGGAGGGACTGGTGCACTTCACAAAATAGATGGCAACATGAGGTAGGAAAATGATGTGGCTATATTGCATCTCAAGACATCAGTCAGGAAGTTAAAGCTTGGTCGTAAATGGGTCTTCCAAATGGACAATGATCCCAAGCATACTTCCAAAGTTGTGGCAAAATGGCTTAAGGAAAACAAAGTCAAGGTATTGGAGTGGCCATCACAAAGCCCTGACCTCAATCCTATAGAAAATATGTGGGCACAACTGAAAAAGTGTGTGCGAGCAAGGAGGCCTACAAACCTGACTCGGTTACACCAGCTCTGTCAGGAGGAATGGGCCAAAATTCACCCAACTTATTGTTGGAAGCTTGTGGAAGGCTACCCGCAACGTTTGACCCAATTGTAACAATTTAAAGGCAATGCTACCAAATACTAATTGAGTGTATGTAAACTTCTGACCCACTGGGAATGTAATGAAAGAAATAAAAGCTGAAATAAATCATTCTCTCTACTATTATTCTGACATTTCACATTCTTAAAATAAAGTGGTGATCCTAACTGACCTAACTCATGGAATTTTTACTCCGATTAAATGTCAGGAATTGTGAAAAACTGAGTTTAAATGTATTTGGCTAAGGTGTATATAATCTTCCGACATTAACTGTAAGTGCCTTGCTCAAGGGCACATCAACTCGGGAAGTTGAGCTAGTGACCTTTCAGTTACTGACCCAACGCTCTAACTGCTAGGCTACCCTTTAAGTTCATTGGAAGTTACACAACTCTAACTGAGCCCAACAGACAAATCTCCATTCTGTGTCCTGCATTGTTTACAGTTTCTCTTGACCTATTATGCACAACAGTCATTCTATTGTAACTGTGTTATTTTGGGCTCCCATTGTAGTACATTTAGTCCTCCTAGGCCCTGCACCTGCACTGGGGCTTAAGATGGCTTGCTATAGGTCTGTCTGGGTGTCAGTTGGTGGGAAAAGAGAGACACGTAGAGAGGGAGGTAGAGAGATGTAGAGAGAGAGGGGTAGAGAGAGTGGTAGAGAGAGAGAAAAATTGAAATAATTGAATTGAGAGAGAGAGAGATAGAAAGAGAGGTAGAGAGATTTGGAAAAAGGGGAAACTGTGGGTGACCTGGTTTTGAAGTCTGTCCCCAGCATGGGATTTGGTAGATTTTAGTCTCTCTCTCGCTCGCTCTCTCTCACTCTCTTACTCTCTCTCTCTCTCTTAGACACACACCCACACACACACACACACACACACACACACACACACACACACACACACACACACACACACACACACACACACACACACACACCCTCCATTCAGTGCAGCTGTGCTACTGTGTAACTGGGCCTGGGAAACACAGGGGCCGTTCTCCACCTCCTGTATTCCCTATGATCTGACCCTCAGGGTGGGAGAGGAGAGGTGGGGGTGGAGGGGTCTGCAGGGGGGGTGTATTCACTGTCAGGGTGGGAGAGGAGAGGTGGGGGTGGAGGGGTCTGCAGGGGGAGTGTATTCACTGTCAGGGTGGGAGAGGTGGGGGTGGAGGGGTCTGCAGGAGGAGTGTATTCACTGTCAGGGTGGGAGAGGAGAGGTGGGGGGTGGAGGGGTATGCAGGGGGAGTGTAGTCACTGTCAGGGTGGGAGAAGAGAGGTGGGGGTGGAGGGGGAGTGTATTCACTGTCAGGGTGGGAGAGGAGAGGTGGGGGTTGGAGGGGTATGCAGGGGGAGTGTATTCACTGTCAGGGTGGGAGAAGAGAGGTGGGGGGTGGAGGGGTCTGCAGGGGGAGTGTATTCACTGTCAGGGTGGGAGAGGAGAGGTGGGGGGTGGAGGGGTATGCAGGGGGAGTGTATTCACTGTCAGGGTGGGAGAGGAGAGGTGGGGGATGGAGGGGTATGCAGGGGGAGTGTATTCACTATTAGGGTGGGAGAAGAGAGGTGGGGGTGGAGGGGGAGTGTATTCACTGTCAGGGTGGGAGAGGAGAGGTGGGGATGGAGGGGTCTGCAGGGGGAGTGTATTCACTGTCAGGGTGCGAGAGGAGAGGTGGGGGTGGAGGGGGAGTGTATTCACTGTCAGGGTGGGAGAGGAGAGGTGGGGGTGGAGGGGTCTGCAGGGGGAGTGTATTCACTGTCAGGGTGGGAGAAGAGAGGTGGGGGATGGAGGGGTATGCAGGGGGAGTGTATTCACTGTCAGGGTGGGAGAGGAGAGGTGGGGGATGGAGGGGTCTGCAGGGGGAGTGTATTCACTGTCAGGGTGGGAGAGGAGAGGTGGGGGTGGAGGGGTCTGCAGGGGGAGTGTATTCACTGTCAGGGTGGGAGAAGAGAGGTGGGGGTGGAGGGGGAGTGTATTCACTGTCAGGGTGGGAGAAGAGAGGTGGGGGTGGAGGGGTCTGCAGGGGGAGTGTATTCACTGTCAGGGTGGGAGAGGAGAGGTGGGGGTGGAGGGGTCTGCAGGGGGAGTGTATTCACTGTCAGGGTGGGAGAAGAGAGGTGGGGGTGGAGGGGGAGTGTATTCACTGTCAGGGTGGGAGAGGAGAGGTGGAGGTGGAGGGTTCTGCAGGGGGAGTGTATTCACTGTCAGGGAGGGAGAAGAGAGGTGGGGGTGGAGGGGGAGTGTATTCACTGTCAGGGTGGGAGAGGAGAGGAGAGGTGGAGGTGGAGGGTTCTGCAGGGGGAGTGTATTCACTGTCAGGGAGGGAGAAGAGAGGTGGGGGTGGAGGGGGAGTGTATTCACTGTCAGGGTGGGAGAGGAGAGGTGGGGGTGGAGGGTTCTGCAGGGGGAGTGTATTCACTGTCAGGGTGGGAGAAGAGAGGTGGGGGTGGAGGGGGAGTGTATTCACTGTCAGGGTGGGAGAGGAGAGGTGGAGGTGGAGGGTTCTGCAGGGGGAGTGTATTCACTGTCAGGGTGGGGGTGGAGGGGTCTGCAGGGGGAGTGTATTCACTGTCAGGGTGGGAGAAGAGAGGTGGGGGTGGAGGGGGAGTGTATTCACTGTCAGGGTGGGAGAAGAGAGGTGGGGGTGGAGGGGGAGTGTATTCACTGTCAGGGTGGGAGAAGAGAGGTGGGGGTGGAGGGGGAGTGTATTCACTGTCAGGGTGGGAGGGGAGAGGTGGAGTTGGAGGGTTCTGCAGGGGGAGTGTATTCACTGTCAGGGTGGGAGAAGAGAGGTGGGGGTGGAGGGGGAGTGTATTCACTGTCAGGGTGGGAGAAGAGAGGTGGAGGTGGAGGGTTCTGCAGGGGGAGTGTATTCACTGTCAGGGTGGGAGAAGAGAGGTGGAGGTGGAGGGTTCTGCAGGGGGAGTGTATTCACTGTCAGGGTGGGAGAGGAGAGGTGGAGAGGAGGGTTCTGCAGGGGGAGTGTATTCACTGTCAGGGTGGGAGAAGAGAGGTGGGGGTGGAGGGGGAGTGTATTCACTGTCAGGGTGGGAGAAGAGAGGTGGGGTTGGAGGGGGAGTGTATTCACTGTCAGGGTGGGAGAGGAGAGGTGGAGAGGAGGGTTCTGCAGGGGGAGTGTATTCACTGTCAGGGAGGGAGAAGAGAGGTGGGGGTGGAGGGGGAGTGTATTCACTGTCAGGGTTGGAGAGGAGAGGTGGGGGTGGAGGGGGAGTGTATTCACTGTCAGGGTGGGAGAAGAGAGGTGGGGGGTGGAGGGGTCTGCAGGGGGAGTGTATTCACTGTCAGGGTGGGAGAAGAGAGGTGGGGGGGGAGGGGGAGTGTATTCACTGTCAGGGTGGGAGAAGAGAGGTGGGGGTGGAGGGGTCTGCAGGGGGAGTGTATTCACTGTCAGGGTGGGAGAAGAGAGGTGGGGGGTGGAGGGGGAGTGTATTCACTGTCAGGGTGGGAGAAGAGAGGTGGGGGGTGGAGGGGTCTGCAGGGGGAGTGTATTCACTGTCAGGGTGGGAGAGGAGAGGTGGGGGTGGAGGGGGAGTGTATTCACTGTCAGGGTTGGAGAGGAGAGGTGGGGGTGGAGGGGGAGTGTATTCACTGTCAGGGTGGGAGAGGTGGGGGTGGAGGGGTCTGCAGGGGGAGTGTATTCACTGTCAGGGTCACCTCTGCAGCCCCCACTGAACACCCCTCACAATAAGCCACCTTGAGGTAACAATGACTCCATTGTTTAGTGGGACAATGGTGTCTGAAGGAGAGGGTCAGAGGGGAGGGGAGAAGGGTGGAAGAGGGAGGAGGAGGGAGGAAGAGGGAGGGGACAGCACCTGGTGACACTGTAAGGACAGACAGATGTGGGGAGTGGTCAGGTTTGGGGGGGATCACAGTTGTATTTATGTATTTGATTTAACCTTCATTTAACTCGGCAAGTCAATTAAGAACTAATTCTTATTTACAATGACGGCCTACCAAAAGGAAACAGGCCTCCTATGAGGCCGGGGCTGGGATTAAAAAGAATAATATAGGACAAAACACACATCACTACAAGAGAGACACCATAACACTACATATAGAGAGACCTAAGACAACAACACAGCATGACAGCAACACTGTAACGTCTGGAGAGTGATGGGTGTGGAGTCAGACGCAGAGAGCAGAAGGTAGACGGGAAAAACGCTTTAATGTCCTTTCGTAAAGTAACTAGTCACAAACATGGGTGAAGCCCAAAACACAGGTGCAACAAACCCAAAACCATAGTTACTAAAATACCGGACAGCGAAAACCCAAAACCATAGTTATTAAAAAACCGGACAGTGAAAACCCAAAACCATAGTTATTAAAATACCGGACAGCGAAAACCCAAAACCATAGTTATTAAAAAACCAGACAGCGAAAACCCAAAAGAACACAAACACCACATACGTCAAAATAACAACAAGCCCGCACAAACAGCAGCGGGCAAAAGGAACTTAAATAACCTCACAAAACCCCAACAAAGAACAGGTGAAAACAATTAGACAAAAACAAACGAAAAGGAAAAAGGGATCGGTGGCGGCTAGCAGACCGGTGACAACGACCGCAGAGCGCCGCCCGAACAGGAGGGGAGCCACCTTCGGTCGGAGTCGTGACAAACAGATGAC
>NW_026600473.1:191015-196015 GCF_029448725.1 Salvelinus fontinalis
CTGTCTGTCTCAGTCTCTCTCTCGATCGACCTCTCTGCTCTCTCTCTCTCTCTCTCTCTCTCGTTCTACCCCTCTGTCTCTCTCTCTCTCTCTCTCTCCCTCTCTCTCACTGTCTGTCTCACTCTCTCTCGTTCTACCCCTCTGCTCTCTCTCAATTCAATTCAATTCAATTGACTTTATTGACATAGTAGGTTCGTTATTACTTACATTGTCAAAGTATACATATCGAAAAATAAAAATCAAATATATATGTATATATATACAAAATATATATATATTTATATATAAATAAATGGTGGGACCAACAGCAATAATAACAGTAGTAGTGGACATGGGATTACCATTAACAACAACTACAACAACAATATTAATCAGAACAACAATAAATTAAAGCAACAGTAGTAGACCAGTGTCAATATGACTTGAGAAGACATATGACCTGGTATGAAAGACAAAACAAAACTAAGCTAAATGGGAAATATTATCAATATTACTTTGCATTTTTCACTGGCTGTCCCTCAGGTTGTGGCAGGAGGACACATATGTGGCTGCCAAAACTGCACATTTTGGCTTTTCACCCAATAAATATTTGATTTTTTCTTCATCTTTTATAGTTTCAAATTCTTTGTATTGAGTTATAATTTCTCTCTTTCAATTCAATTCAATTCAATTTCAATTCAAGGGGCTTTATTGGCATGGGAAACATGTGTTATCATTGCCAAAGCAAGTGAGGTAGATATTATACTCTCTCTCTCTCTCTCTCTGTCTCTCCCTCTCTCTCACTGTCTATCTGTCTCAATCTCTCTCGTTCTACCCCTCTGTCTCTCGCTCTGTCTCTCCCTCTCTCTCACTGTCTGTCTGTCTCAATCTCTCTCGTTCTACCCCTCTGTCTCTCTCTCTGTCTCTCCCTCTCTCTCACTGTCTGTCTGTCTCAATCTCTCTCGTTCTACCCCTCTGTCTCTCTCTCTGTCTCTCCCTCTCTCTCACTGTCTGTCTCAATCTCTCTCGTTCTACCCCTCTGTCTCTCTCTCTGTCTCTCCCTCTCTCTCACTGTCTGTCTCAATCTCTCTCGTTCTACCCCTCTGTCTCTCTCTCGTTCTACCGCTTCTCTGTCTCTCTCACACACACAATCTCTCTCTCTCTCTCTCTCTCTCTTTCTTTCTTTCTTTCTCTCAATTCAATTCAATTCAAGGGGCTTTATTGGCATGGGAAACATGTGTTAACATTGCCAAAGCAAGTGAGGTAATAATAATATACAAAAGTGAAATAAACAATAAAAATTAACAGTAAACATTACACATACAGAAGTTTCAAAACAATAAAGACATTACAAATGTCATATTATATATATACAGTGTTGTAACAATGTACAAATGGTTAAAGTACACAAGGGAAAATAAATAACCATAAATATGGGTTGTATTTACAATGGTGTTTGTTCTTCACTGGTTGCCCTTTTCTTGTGGCAACAGGTCACAAATCTTGCTGCTGTGATGGCACACTGTGGAATTTCACCCAGTAGATATGGGAGTTTATCAAAATTGGATTTGTTTTCGAATTCTTTGTGGATCTGTGTAATCTGAGGGAAATATGTCTCTCTAATATGGTTATACATTGGGCAGGAGGTTAGGAAGTGCAGCTCAGTTTCCACCTCATTTTGTGGGCAGTAAGCACATAGCCTGTCTTCTCTTGAGAGCCATGTCTGCCTACGGCGGCCTTTCTCAATAGCAAGGCTATGCTCACTGAGTCTGTACATAGTCAAAGCTTTCCTTAAGTTTGGGTCAGTCACAGTGGTCAGGTATTCTGCCACTGTGCACTCTCTGTTTAGGGCCAAATAGCATTCTAATTTGCTCTGTTTTTTTGTTAATTCTTTCCAATGTGTCAAGTAATTATCTTTTTGTTTTCTCATGATTTGGTTGGGTCTAATTATGCTGTTGTCCTGGGGCTCTGTGGGGTGTGTTTGTGTTTGTGAACAGAGCCCTAGGACCAGCTTGCTTAGGGGACTCTTCTCCAGGTTCATCTCTCTGTAGGTGATGGCTTTGTTATGGAAAGTTTGGGAATCGCTTCCTTTTAGGTGGTTGTAGAATTTAACGTCTCTTTTCTGGATTTTGATCATTAGTGTGTATCGGCCTAATTCTGCTCTGCGTGCATTATTTGGTGTTCTACGTTGTACACGGAGGATATTTTTGCAGAATTCTGCATGCAGAATCTCAATTTGGTATTTGTCCCATTTTGTGAAATCTTGGTTGGTGAGCGGACCCCAGACCTCACAACCATAAAGGGCAATGGGCTCTATGACTGATTCAAGTATTTTTAGCCAGATCCTAGTTGGTATGTTGAAATTTATGTTCCTTTTGATGGCATAGAAGGCCCTTCTTGCCTTGTCTCTCAGATCGTTCACAGCTTTGTGGAAGTTACCTGTGGTGCTGATGTTTAGGCCGAGGTATGTATAGTTTTTTGTGTGCTCTAGGGCAACGGTGTCTAGATGGAATTTGTGGTCCTGGTGACTGGACCTTTTTTGGAACACCATTATTTTGGTCTTACTGAGATTTACTGTCAGGGCCCAGGTCTGACAGAATCTGTGCAGAAGATCTAGGTGCTGCTGTAGGCCCTCCTTGGTTGGTGACAGAAGCACCAGATCATCAGCAAACAGTAGACATTTGACTTCGGATTCTAGTAGGGTGAGACCGGGTGCTGCAGACTGTTCTAGTGCCCGCGCCAATTCGTTGATATATATGTTGAAGAGGGTGGGGCTTAAGCTGCATCCCTGTCTCACCCCACGACCCTGTGTGAAGAAATGTGTGTGTTTTTTGCCAATTTTAACCGCACACTTGTTGTTTGTGTACATGGATTTTATAATGTCGTATGTTTTACCCCCAACACCACTTTCCATCCATTTGTATAGCAGACCCTCATGCCAAATTGAGTCGAAGGCTTTTTTGAAATCAACAAAGCATGAGAAGACTTTGCCTTTGTTTTGGTTTGTTTGGTTGTCAATTAGGGTGTGTAGGGTGAATACATGGTCTGTTGTACGGTAATTCGGTAAAAAGACAATTTGACATTTGCTCAGTACATTGTTTTCATTGAGGAAATGTACAAGTCTGCTGTTAATGATAATGCAGAGGATTTTCCCAAGGTTACTGTTGACGCATATTCCACGGTAGTTATTGGGGTCAAATTTGTCTCCACTTTTGTGGATTGGGGTGATCAGTCCTTGGTTCCAAATATTGGGGAAGATGCCAGAGCTAAGGACGATGTTAACTACTATCACAACTAACAACTATCTTTCTCTCCTTTCGTCATAAAACATTCTGCATATAATTTCCAGCAGTCTCTGCCCATAAGGCACTATTCAGCAGGTATTCACTATTCAGCAGGTATTCAAAGGAAATGGTAGTCAAATGTTTTCCCTTTCATTTATTTATTACCTTTTCAGAGTTTGCTTCCTCTCTTTATTGTGGTGTTTTCTGTCTGTCCATCCCTCTGTTTTCTCTAGGAATACATTTATCCATCATCACTCCTTTGTCTGTCTGGCCCACTGACCTGTAGGTTAATACATTTATACATCATTACTCCTCTGTCTGTCTGTCTGGCCCACTGACCTGTAGGGTTAATACATGTATCCATCATTACTCCTCTGTCTGTCTGTCTGGCCCACTGACCTGTAGGTTAATACATTTATCCATCATCACTCCTCTGTCTGTCTGGCCCACTGACCTGTAGGTTAATACATTTATCCATCATCACTTCTCTGTCTGTCTGGCCCACTGACCTGTAGGTTAATACATTTATCCATCATTACTCCTCTGTCTGTCTGTCTGGCCCACTGACCTGTAGGTTAATACATTTATCCATCATCACTCCTCTGTCTGTCTGGCCCACTGACCTGTAGGTTAATACATTTATACATCATTACTCCTCTGTCTGTCTGTCTGGCCCACTGACCTGTAGGTTAATACATTTATCCATCATTACTCCTCTGTCTGTCTGTCTGGCCCACTGACCTGTAGGTTATTACATTTATCCATCATCACTCCTCTGTCTGTCTGTCTGGCCCACTGACCTGTGAGTTAATACATTTATCCATCATCACTCCTCTGTCTGTCTGGCCCACTGACCTGTAGGTTAATACATTTATCCATCATCACTCCTCTGTCTGTCTGTCTGGCCCACTGACCTGTGAGTTAATACATTTATCCATCATCACTCTTCTGTCTGTCTGGCCCACTGACCTGTAGGTTAATACATTGATCCATCATCACTCCTCTGTCTGTCTGGCCCACTGACCTGTAGGATTAATACATTTATACATCATCACTCCTCTGTCTGTCTGGCCCACTGACCTGTAGGGTTAATACATTTATCCATCATTACTCCTCTGTCTGTCTGTCTGTCTGTCTGTCTGGCCCACTGACCTGTAGGGTAATACATTTATCCATCATCAATCCTCTGTCTCATATTCCTCCATCTCCCAGCCTGCTGACCTCAACACTTCAACACAGTAGATAAGAACTGAGCCACACACACACACTACATACACACCCTTGCATCAACATATTACACACAGACACACGGAATACACACTCATGCGTGAACATACTACACACACACACACACACACACACACACACACACACACACACACACACACACACACACACACACACACACACACACACACACACACACACACACACACACACACACACACACACACACACACACACACACACACACACAGTGTAACACTCACATAGCCAACACAAACATTTCATACAGTATAATAAGGCTACAGTCCAGTGCTTCTACATCTACTATAATACTCAGAAACAGTCTTCTCAAAACTCATCCTCAATACACTACTTCTGACAGGATCTCATGCCAGTCAGTACTCATTCTGCTTTCTCACTCTGTGTATAGCAACCCTTTCAGTCACACACACACACACACACACACACACACACACACACACACACACACACACACACACACACAGATAC
>NW_026600473.1:203515-225826 GCF_029448725.1 Salvelinus fontinalis
AATACTACAGTATCTATGATAATACTACAGTATATCTCTCTATTATTATACTACAGTATCTCTCTCTATTATAATACTACAGTATCTCTCTATATTATAATACTGCAGTATCTCTCTCTATTATAATAATACGGTATCTCTCTCTATTATAATACTACAGTATCTCTCTCTATTATAATACTGTGGTATCTCTCTCTATTATAATACTATAGTATCTCTCTCTATTATAATACTACAGTATCTCTCTCTATTATAATACTACAGTATCTCTCTCTATTATAATACTACGGCATCTCTCTCTATTATAATACTACGGTATCTCTCTCTATTATAATACTACAGTATCTCTCTCTGTCACGTTCCTGACCTGTTTTCTGTTGTTTTGGTATGTGTTTAATTGGTCAGGGCGTGAATTTGGGTGGGTAGTCTATGTTTTCTGTTTCTATGTTGGTTTAAGGGTTGCCTGGTATGGCTCTCAATTAGAGGCAGGTGTTTGGCGTTTCCTCTAATTGAGAGTCATATTAAGGTAGGTTGTTTCACAGTGTTCGTTGTGGGTGGTTGTCTTCCGTGTCTGTGTATGTTGCTCCACACGGGACTGTTTCGGTATGTTTGTTCGTTCGGTTTTTGTGTAGTCTGTTTTTTCCCTGTTCTTGCGTTCTGCGTGTTACATGTAAGTTCTTAAGTTCAGGTCATTCTTCGTTGTTTTGTTATTTTGTAAATCATTCAAAGTGTTTGTTTTCGTGTTTTTCGTCGTCTGTCTAATAAATCATTATGTATTCACAACCCGCTGCACGTTGGTCAAATCATTACTCCTCCTCTTCGTATGAAGAGGAGGAACGCCGTTACACTCTCTATTATAATACTACAGTATCGCTCTCTATTATAATACTACAGTATCTCTCTCTATTATTATACTACAGTATCGCTCTCTATTATAATACTACAGTATCTCTCTCTATTATTATACTACAGTATCTCTCTCTATTATAATACTACGGTATCTCTCTCTATTATAATACTACAGTATCTCTCTCTATTATAATACTACAGTATCTCTCTCTATTATAATACTACAGTATCTCTCTCTATTATAAAACTGCAGTATTTCTCTCTATTATAATACTACAGTATTTATCTCTATTATAATACTACAGTATCTCTCTCTATTATAATATACAGTATCTCTCTCTATTATAATACTATAGTATATCTCTCTATTATAATACTATAGTATCTCTCTCTATTATAATGCTACAGTATCTCTCTCTATTATAATACTACAGTATCTCTCTCTATTATAATACTACAGTATCTCTATTATAATACTACAGTATCTCTCTCTATTATAATACTACAGTATCTCTCTCTATTAAAATATACAGTATCTCTATGATAATACTACAGTATCTCTCTCTATTATAATACTACGGTATCTCTCTCTATTATAATACTACAGTATCTCTCTATATTATAATACTACAGTATCTCTCTCTATTATAATACTACAGTATCTCTCTCTATTATAATACTACAGTATATCTCTCTATTATAATACTGCAGTATCTCTACTTTACCCTCCTTCCTCTTTCTTTTAACCTCAGAATTTCTATGTATCTCCATTCTTCTAGAATTCTCCTTCTTTTTCTGTCCACCAGGTGAGTTACCTGGCAGAAGAAAACATCCTGGGCCATATTTTCAGCCGTATTATGCCTCGGGGCTTTATTGTATTTACTCTGTGTTCTTTTCCTTCAACAACAAGGTAGATTCAGCCACATGTCACAACATTACACAACTTTCCATTGGAACTTTTTATCAATATCTCATTTATTAGATGAGATGTGTAGTGACCAAAATATATCCGTCCATTGAGCGTTTCAATGACATAAACAGCTGCTCCACCATACCATAATGCCCACAACACCCTCCTATCAATCTGTTCATAAACCTGGATGACATTAACATTAGAACCCAGCTCCCATCTCTCTCTCTCTCGCTGTGGATGGGCCGCTCAGAGAGACAGGCAGCCTTCCCTTTTATTTATCCACACTCCTGGGACGACAGGCAAGCAGAGCTACAGACAGACATAAATCTGTGAGCTGGTTGGAGACAGACAGAGAGCTGCGCTGCCTTTGCCACCAGGTTAAGTGAATATCACCCAATGCCTTTTGAAAGAGCTCCTTCCCTCGCCTCGCAGCTCCAAGTCCCATTTCCCACTCATATTAAATATGTGTTTCATTCCTGCCCTATTTAGATGGAAAGACATTTTACCCTCTTTTATAGAAGGTCATAAAATATATAGTGTCTTTTTTTAACGCTCTGCATAACATTTACATTTTCTATTGTATAAATGTGATCTACGCGAGGCAGAGACTGAATAAAACATTCATGGCAAAAGCCCTTTCTGCTGTGACATTTGGTCCCCTATCTATCATCAGTTTTTTATATGCAGCGCAGGGGAACAAACGCTGGTCAAATGTTTAAATGCGGCCTCTCCGTATAAAATTTAAACCCCGCTTTCACATTAACACCCGCCGGCTAGTAGATGGAAATGCCTTTTTTGCGGAGATAAGAGAAAAGTAAAATGGAAATGACTGGCAAGGCTGTTGTGGCAGGAGGGAGGGCGGTGATGGGCCCCAGGAAATTGAAGCATGTCAATAAAATTAGAAAATGCCACCTCTGCCTGCCTCCACGCAGCCGGCGGAAATGGAAATGTGGCCCGGTAACTGGAATGAGAGGCAATACTGTACTCTATTGTGACTCGCTCTCTGTGTCTCCTTTTTACATCTCCATCACAATCAGAATTGTACAGTGGTATTTAGGATGCAAAGGGCTCGATTTATTGTTCCGTGTGATTTAAATAGGCATTTAATTGGAATATGAATAATACAATTGCTCTGCTTCTTATGTGTTGGTCAGGGTTAAGGATTCAATATGAATGATATGGGACAGGTGTTGGACTGGACGGCTTCATACAGAAGTGAGAGAGATCATTTTAGTGCCTCTGCTCCAAACCAATGCCTCACTCACTAGCCTTGTCACCTTGTTGTTGGTTCCTTGTTGCTTTCTGGCATATTGATACATCCTTTCAGACTTACGAGATGGAATCAACAAGGACTTACACATAGAGTGGAAGTATTGGTTTGAAATAGGGTCATATACAGTGGGTATAGAAAGTTACCACCCCCTTTCAAAATGTTCACCTTTTGTTGCCTTAGAGTCTGAAATTAAAACCCATAAAATCAGACTTTTTCCGGCTTTATTTACACAAAGTAACCCACAATATCCAAGTGAGAATTTTTTTTCTGAAACTCTGGAAATTAATTAAAATTAAAACAGTAAAATATTGATCACAATATAGGAGCCGTAATTAGGAAAACCAAAGTTCCAACGGCTGGGCCTAATATAGTGTATAAGAGGTCACACAATACGTTTTGTAGTGATTCCTATGTTGTTGATGCTAAGAATATTTGTTGGTCTGTGGTGTGTAATGAGGAGCAACCTGTCAGGACCCGGTGAGAGAAAGTCACTAATAGTTGGCAGAACCCAGAAGATGAGGCAGACTCAGCAGTACTAGAGATAATGATTTAATAAAAGGACAAGATCTTCAGGCAAAGAATATAAATCCACTACGTCCAAAATAAAGCCAAGAGGCACAAAATGGATATCCTCCAAAATACAAAGAAACTCCACAAAGTGGTAAAAACAGCAAGGAAAAACAAACCTCAAAAGACTACTCAAAAATACACAAGAACTAAACCAGAGAACCTCTGGAAAATCCAATAAGAGAACTATATGTTTCACACAAAAAGGCTTGGGCTGGGGCTGGGTGCTAACATACAAACACTGAGCAAAGAACTGAGGAACACACATGGTTTAAATACTAACAAGGGAACGACACACAGGTGCAAACAATAAAAGAGCAAGGAAAAAAACAAAAGGTTCAAAAAAGGTGCAATGGGGACATCTAGTGACAAAACCAGAACAGTCCTGGCCAAAACCTGACACAACCAGATGCTGCACTCGACACATTTATGAAATTGCTTATTCCAGTTACTAATAAACATGCACCCATTAAGAAAATGACTGTAAAAACTGTTGAGCCCCCGTGGATTGATAAGGAATTGAACAATTGTATGGTTGAGAGGGATGAGCCAAAAGGAATGGCAAATAAGTCTGGCTGCACAACCGATTGGCAAATGTAAAAGAAATAAAAAGAAGAAGAAACTATACTATGAAACAAAGATAAATGATATAAAGAATGAGAGTAAAAAGCTTTGGAGCACCTTAAATGACATGGCAAAAAGGCAAACTCGGCTCCATCATTCATCACAAAACCCACTGATATTGCCATTTACTTTAATGTTTTTTTCATTGGCAAGATTAGCAAACTTATGCATGGCATGTTATGAAAGACAAGCATTGTAATTTTGAATTCTGTAAGTGATTGTGGAAGAAGTGGAAGAAGCATTGTTGTCTATCAACAATGACAAGCCACCGGGGTCTGACAACTTGGATGGAAAATTACTGAGGATAATAGTGAACAATATTGCCATTCCTATTTGCCATTGTAACGATCGTCTTCGGGAGAAAGAGAGGAGGACCAATGTGCAGCGTGGTAAGTGTTGATGATGTTTTTTAATTAAACTCAGAACACTAAACAAAACAATAAACGATGTGAACAAACAAAACAGGTCCGTGTGGCGACAAACACTGACACGGAAGACAAACACCCACAAACCAAAAGACAAAACAGGTTACCTAAATATGGTTCCCAATCAGAGACAACGACTAACACCTGCCTCTGATTGAGAACCATATCAGGCCAAACACAGAAACAAACATACTAGACATACAACATAGAATGCCCACTCAGATCACACCCTGACCAAACAAAACATATAAACATACAAAGTAAACTATGGTCAGGGCGTGACAGCCATATCTTCAATCTAAGCCTACTAGAAACTGTGTGCCCTCAGTCCTGGAGGGAAGCAAAAGTAATTTGACTACCCAAGAATTGTAAAGCCCCCTTTACTGGCTCAAATAGCCAACCAATCAGCCTGTTACCAACCCTTAGTGAACTTTTGGAAATGGTGTTTGACCAGATACAATGCTATTTTACTGTAATCAAATTGACAACAGACTTTCATCATAGGGAAGGACATTCAACAAGCACAGCACTTACTCAAATGACTGATGATTGGCTGAGAGAAATGTATGATAAAAATATTGTGGGAGCTGTTTTGTTAGACTTCAGTGTGGCTTTTGACACTATCAATCATCATATGCTGATGGAAAGACATATGCGTTGTGGCTTTACACCCCCTGCTATATTGTGGATAAAGCGTTACCTCTACCAGAATACAGAGGTTGTTCTTTAATGGAAGCCTCTCCAACATAATCCAGGTAGAATCAGGAATTCCCCAGGGTAGCTATCTAGGCCCATTACTTTTTTCAATCTTTACAACATGCCACTGGCCTTGAGTAAAACCAGTGTGTCTATGTATGCGGATGACTCAACACTATACATGTCACCTACTACAGCGAGTGAAATCACTGCAACACTTAACAAAGAGCTGTAGTTAGTTTCAGAATGGGCGGCAAGGAATAAGTTTGTCCTAAATATTTTAAAAACTTAAAGCATTGTATTTCAAATCAAATCAAATTTGATTTGTTACATACACATGGTTAGCAGATGTTAATACGAGTGTAGCGAAATGCTTGTGCTTCTAGTTCCGACAGTGCAGTAATAACCAACGAGTAATTTAACCTAACAATTCTACAACAACTACCTTATACACACGGTGTAAAGGAATGAAAGAATATGTACATAAAAATATATGAATGGGTGATGGTACAGAACGGCATAGGCAAGATGCAGTAGATGGAGTACAGTACAGTATCGAGTACAGTATATACATATGAGATGAGTAATGTAGGGTATGTAAACATATAAAAGCGGTATTGTTTAAAGTGGCTAGTGATACATGTATTACATCAAGATGGCAAGATGCAGTAGATGGTATAGAGTACAGTACATACATATGAGATGAGCAATGTAGGGTATTTGGGACAAATCATTCACTAAACCATAAACCTTAACTAAATCTTGTAATAAATCATGTAGAAATTGAGCAAGTTGAGGTGACTAAACTGCTTGGAGTAACCCTGGATTGTAAACTGTCATGGTCAAAACATGTTGATACAACAATAGCTGAGACACTATCAACAAGGCAGGTTGTAGATGTCCAAATGTTGTCACACCTGGACTACTGTCCAGTCATGTGATCTGGTGCCACAAAGAGGGACCTCAGAAAATTACAATTGGCTCAGTACAAGGCAGCCCGGCTGGACCTTAAATGTACACGGTGAGCTAACATTAACAATGTGCCTCTAAATCTCTCATGGCTCAAAGTGGAGGAGAGATTGACTTCATCACTACTTGTTTTTGTAAGAGGTGTTAACAAGTTGAATTCACCGAGGTGTCTGTTTAAACTTCTAGCACACAGCTCGGACACCCATGCATACCCCACAAGACATGCCACCAGAGGTCTCTTCACAATCCCCAAGTCCAGAATAGACTATGGGAGGCGCACAGTACTACATAGAGCCATGACTACATGGAACTCTATTCCACAGCAGGTAACTGATGCAAGCAGTAGAATCAGATTTCAAAAAAATATAAAAATGCACCTTATGGAACAGCGGGGACTGTGAAGAGACACACACACACAGGCACAGACACACATACACATGGTAAGACACGAACTCTACACACATGTACACATGGATTTTGTATTGTTGATATGTGATAGTAGAGTTGTGGACTGAGGGAACACACTTAATGTGTTGTGAAAAGTGTTATGAAATGTAATGTCATGTTTTAAATTGTATATAACTGCCTTAATGTTGCTGAACCCCAGGAAGAGCAGCTGTTGCCTTGGCAGGAACTACTGAGGATCCTTAATAAATACAAATACAAATACAGTCCTCCATTTACCTCAGGAACACAAGGGCATGTGGGAGTGGTCAGGTCCAGTCAGGTCCACGAGGGCATGTAGGAGTGGTCAGGAGTGGTCAGGACTACGACGGCATGTAGGAGTGGTCAGGTCCAGTCAGATCCATGAGGGCATGTAGGAGTGGTCAGGTCCAGTCAGGTCCACGAGGGCATGTAGGAGTGGTCAGGTCCAGTCAGGTCCACGAGGGCATGTAGGAGTGGTCAGGTCCAGTCAGGTCCATGAGGGCATGTAGGAGTAGTCAGGTCCAGTCAGGTCCATGAGGGCATGCAGGAGTGGTCAGGTCCAGTCAGGTCCATGAGGGCATGTAGGAGTAGTCAGGTCCAGTCAAGTCCATGAGGGCATGTAGGAGTGGTCAGGTCCAGTCAGATCCAGGAGGGCATGAAGGACTGGTCAGGTCCAGTCAGACCCATGAGGGCATGTAGGAGTGGTCAGGTCCATGAGGGCATGTAGGAGTGGTCAGGTCCAGTCAGATCCATGAGGGCATGTAGGAGTGGTCAGGTCCAGTCAGATCCATGAGGGCATGCAGGACTGGTCAGGTCCAGTCAGATCCATGAGGGCATGTAGGAGTGGTCAGGTCCAGTCAGATCCATGAGGGCATGTAGGAGTGGTCAGGTCCAGTCAGATCCATGAGGGCATGCAGGACTGGTCAGGTCCAGTCAGATCCATGAGGGCATGTAGGAGTGGTCAGGTCCAGTCAGGTCCATGAGGGCATGTAGGAGTGGTCAGGTCCATGAGGGCATGTAGGAGTGGTCAGGTCCAGTCAGATCAGGAGGGCATGTAGGAGTGGTCAGATCCAGTCAGATCCATGAGGGCATGTAGGACTGGTCAGGTCCAGTCAGATCCATGAGGGCATGCAGGACTGGTCAGGTCCAGTCAGATCCATGAGGGCATGCAGGACTGGTCAGGTCCAGTCAGATCCATGAGGGCATGTAGGAGTGGTCAGGTCCAGTCAGGTCCATGAGGGCATGTAGGAGTGGTCAGGTCCATGAGGGCATGTAGGAGTGGTCAGGTCCAGTCAGGTCCATGAGGGCATGTAGGAGTGGTCAGGTCCATGAGGGCATGTAGGAGTGGTCAGGTCCAGTCAGGTCCATGAGGGCATGAAGGAGTGGTCAGGTCCAGTCAGGTCCATGAGGGTATGTAGGAGTGGTCAGGTCCAGTCAGGTCCATGAGGGCATGTAGGAGTGGTCAGGTCCATGAGGGCATGTAGGAGTGGTCAGGTCCAGTCAGATCCATGAGGGCATGAAGGAGTGGTAAGGTCCAGTCAGATCCAGGAGGGCATGCAGGAGTGGTCAGGTCCAGTCAGGTCCATGAGGGCATGTAGGACTGGTCAGGTCCAGTCAGATCCATGAGGGCATGTAGGAGTGGTCAGGTCCAGTCAGATCCATGAGGGCATGTAGGAGTGGTCAGGTCCAGTCAGATCCCTGAGGGCATGTAGGAGTGGTCAGGTCCAGTCAGGTCCATGAGGGCATGTAGGAGTGGTCAGGTCCAGTCAGGTCCATGAGGGCATGTAGGACTGGTCAGGTCCAGTCAGATCCATGAGGGCATGTAGGAGTGGTCAGGTCCAGTCAGATCCATGAGGGCATGTAGGAGTGGTCAGGTCCAGTCAGATCCCTGAGGGCATGTAGGAGTGGTCAGGTCCAGTCAGGTCCATGAGGGCATGTAGGAGTGGTCAGGTCCAGTCAGATCCATGAGGGCATGTAGGAGTGGTCAGGTCCAGTCAGATCCCTGAGGGCATGTAGGAGTGGTCAGGTCCAGTCAGGTCCATGAGGGCATGTAGGAGTGGTCAGGTCCAGTCAGGTCCATGAGGGCATGTAGGAGTGGTCAGGAGTGGTCAGGAGTGGTCAGATCCAGGAGGGCATGCAGGAGTGGTCCTGAGGGTGGGACACTTTTTTGAGACATGTGTTGAGGTGGACAATGTCCTCCAAACCGTCTTCCTCTCCTTCTCTCCTTCTTTCCTTCCCTGTTTTGAGACATGTGTTGAGGTGGGACAATGTCCTCCAAACCGTCTTCCTCTCCTTCTCTCCTTCTTTCCTTCCCTGTTTTGAGACATGTGTTGAGGCGGGACAATGTTCTCCAAACCGTCTTCCTCTCCTTCTCTCCTTCTTTCCTTCCCTGTTTTGAGACATGTGTTGAGGCGGGACAATGTCCTCCAAACCGTCTTCCTCTCCTTCTCTCCTTCTTTCCTTCCCTGTTTTGAGACATGTGTTGAGGCGAGACAATGTCCTCCAAACCGTCTTCCTCTCCTTCTCTCCTTCTTTCTTTCCCTGTTTTGAGACATGTGTTGAGGCGGGACAATGTCCTCCAAACTGTCTTCCTCTCCTCTCCTTCTTTCCTTCCCTGTTTTGAGACATGTGTTGAGGCGGGACAATGTCCTCCTAACTGTCTTCTGCTCTGAAAGGATAAAAGCAAAGCATTGTGCCAGAAAACCCAACTTGATCCGTCTTTAATTGTAACAAATCTTATCCTTGTTCTGCCCTCCCCTTCCATACAACAGAAAACCTATTTGATGCTGACAAATTCCTTCCCACCACTCGGAAAATGTTGGTTTAATGTTTTCCTCGGATCCTATTCTGAAGCTTTTATCCAATTAGCCTTTCAATGTGTCTGACCTGTGATTTCAATTGTACTCTGTTGTAATCCGGTAAGGATAAGTAGCTAGTTTGCATCCCGATGGCCTGAAGACGTGTGTTAAAATCATCATTGATTCTTCTCCCACAAAAGCAGCCGACTTAATCTGTTTCAGAGAATTAATAAACCAAGCTGCTGATCAGGGTCACTGACACCAATTAGGGTTCAACTCTTAACAGGAAGAACATAAGAAATGAGGTACAAATAATTCATTCACTAAAATGTGGCTGAACAGTCAGCAGACCAGGGAAAATACTGCTAGTTTGCTGCTGTAAGAGCTTCATGGGGTGTTCCCACAAGACATCACAACCAGTATTTACTGGTGTGAAGCATGATACTAGTAGTGGTAGGGGGATATAGTACTGGTATACATGGACATAGGTTACATGTTTACAAGATACGTAACCAAGTAATCTACTCTGGGATAATATAATAAGCAATGTAATGAGGGCATTCTCTCTCTCTCTCTCTCTCTCTCTCTCTCTCTCTCTCTCTCTCTCTCTCTCTCTCTCTCTCTCTCTCTCTCTCTCTCTCTCTCTCTCTCTCTTTCTTTCTTAATGGTAGGCTAATTTGGGTAAATATTTCCTTAAGTGGGATTTTAGTTAGTAGCTGAATTAGTGTATTTCTACTGATGTTAATCATGGGACATTAGGCCCCGGCAGCATCAGAGTTAAATACTGGGACAGAGATAAGGAAGTGTTTCATGTATAGGCTGAGGTAAAGGCACCTGTGATTCCAGCTACAAAACGTTAAAGTAACTGTCCAGTGTTTCAGGTGTATGCTGAGGTAAAGGCACCTGTGATTCCAGCTACAAAACCTTAAAGTAACTGTCCAGTGTTTCCAGATTTCTATGAAATATGACCTTCTATTAATTACAATATGAGTCAAATAGTTTTCCTTACAAAAATTGTAATTAAGTATGTTGAAAAGCAGTTTTTCTGTGTTGAAATGGTGTGGGCATAACAACAGAATGGCGTGGGCATATACCAGTCATAAAAAATATTCATATTTTAAACAGTCTGACATACAAGTTGGAGGTGGGGTTTTTTAATTGTTTTTTCCCCCTCCATTTTATTCTGTGGCCACAACTATGAGTATAGGATGAGTCATCAACATTATTTGGGTATGAGTTGACAGAATATGAACTTTTAAAAGTGAGATTTTCACTGGACCATTACTTTAAATGTGAACAAATAATTGTGTTAAATCTATTACAGAAATCACTGCAGGGTGACTGCTGTAGGCTACTGCTACTGGTGGACTGCTGAATATTTGGCTGCATGGTGGACAAACGATGTGACATTTGGAGAGTTCGTGGACTTGCAGCCACAGTATTGAATTGTGTATTATGGTTTTACTGAAGGAAATCGATAGCCGCATATTTTTTCCACTCTCCCAGTCAACTCCGTCACGTCTGTGGTGCCCTGCAAGTGTGAATTGCAGTAAACACTAAATACTCGTATACCTAAAGCAAGCCTATCATATCCAGGCCAAAAGACAAGCCATGAATGGCGAGAGAAATAAAGTATATTTCCACGTGGAAATGTTGCTGACAGGTTCATGGTGGTTATCTGTCTTTCTAAATGGAATAGATTGAGCCAGCTTGCAGAAGCAGAAAACGGGTGTTTGAGACAAACGGGAGTGCGCACGCGCGCACATGTCTCCCTGTGCCCGTGCTCGAGCCCGCGTGCGAGGCTGTGCTCTCTATGCTCTCTCTGACCCCAGTGGCAGTCCCATCTCACTACACCGCTCTCCGGCTTCTCCTCTGTCAGATCGAGGCTGCTCTCTCTCCCTCTTGCTCCCCCTCTCCGCTTCTGTCTGTCTCGTTTCCACAAGAGCCAGCCGAGGTCCCCCAGGGTCGAAGGTTCTGCCCTGCCCGCCCAGACTGCAACCCCCGCCGGCCTCCAAAATCGGCATTCTCCCGCATGGATCTGCGTCTTTTGACAGCGTAGAGGGCGACCCCGGGACACGTATCCGCCAGAACGAAGGTAGCTATATTCACCCCTGGCTTTGAAAATCGCAGGCATGGAGAGAATAAGAAAACATGACACAAAGCCGCAGGTTAGAGGTGCCTTGTCATTTACGAGGGAGAGCAAGAGGTTAGTGCAGATGGTTCGCTGACACTGACCACCTTTGTTGCTTTCTTTGTACGAGATGCCAGAACGCACAGTTCAGAGATCCTTTTTGTTCATTATTGAAAATAGCAATGTTTTGGCAAGCGGTGCACTGAGCTAGTAATGCGTGGTACCATAGGGTCAATGTGTTTCATTCTCCCCGACTATAGTCATGTGGTGGTAAATAGTGCATTTATAATTTGAATGTACATTTTAAAGTTAGGAACGTGTATGTTTGAATTGGAAGAAATAGTAACTATAGTGTATTGGCGCGAAAGCATTTAATATGGGAAGCTAAAGCGTGCATTTTAAATGCATGGGCAGATTTAGCTACTTGAAGTAGCTAGTTGCAGCTAGCTATGTAGGCTACCAAGGTAAGCCATCATAGGCTATTGCAAAATACACACGTATGGAATATCTAGCTACCAATACCATGCATGCTCACTGTCTGCAGTTTCACGTTTTTCAATGGAGTGCTGCAAGCATTGGGCAAAGTTCACGGGTGTCTGTTTACAGTAGCCTAGGCTAGTGTAGGCCTATTGTAAACCGTACAATTTCAAGTCCACAGACAATTTGGAGATATTTTAATGCATGTATTGTCTTCTAGGCCTAAATGGTGATAGCTAAACACAGAGGGAGGGATTTTGCCTAATTGGTACATAGCCTTGGTCGCAATGTTGTTTTGAAGTTGATACAATGTATCTATATATAATGTGTATATATATACACATTGTATCGTCTTATGTTGCTAATAGTACAATGTATCCTTGTGTATTGTTGCGTCGATAAATTGTATCAAAATAAAATAAAAATGAAATGGTATTCGTCACGTACACAGTGTACAGCATAGAGGCTATAAAAGGTTCCACAAAATTATTGTGTTAGCTCCCACAACAATGCAGTGCAAACATCTATATCAATCATTTAAAAACGTCTGATTTAAAAATACAAATTAGTTTAGGTAATTAGCTTATACAAAGTAATGAACCGATATGTACACAATAGGATATACAGTATATATCATGAATGTGCTATGTCAAGTATGACTGTATTTACAAATATAAAGTAGTGTCTTCGTGGCTATCAAGCACTTATTAACACTGAAATTAATCCTCTCCTGAACTCGGCGACCGTTGTTTAGATTTTTCAATTAGTGATGGACTTTTAAATTGAGGGGCACAGTAGGCTACCGGTCCTTGCTTCATCAGAGAGACGGTGCAAGTGGAGGTCTCGTATTAAAAGCTTGCAGGTGCGATGTCAAGCCCACAGTGGCTACTTACTACTGACTATAATCAATCAGGGGTTGAGACAGGAGGGAGCGACACAAGGGTTGAGGGAGCACAGCAGAACTGAAGCACCGTTGAGCAAGCTTCCAAAGCGGCATGCGAAATCACACGACACCGGTAACTTGGGTCGTTTTCTTGTGTCAGTAACGTCAGTTTATGTTAGTTACTCTTAGTTCATAAACAATCGCACACTATTGTGATTTATGTAGGCTATTTAGGACATACCACTATTGATCTAGTTCTCTGATAGGTGAGTTTGTGCCTTAAATTAAAATCTTACTAACTGCATGACTATCAAAACGTATTTTTCTAAATCTTTATGGATATACATTTACAATTTGAAAGTAAACTGACTTTTGCAATTAACTATGATTCATTTTTAATTTAATATGACGAACTATAACCACATTGTAAAATTAGGATAGCATCAGACAATCTATGCTTCTGCATGCAACTATTTAATTAGTACAATTTTATGCTCAAATTTATTTTTATATTTTTTAATATTTGTTTTCAATGTCAAAATAATGTTTTACATGTATTGTAATCCATTAATATGGTCATTTCCCATGTGTTTGAACAACCTGCAAAGGTCTCATTATTGCATCTGTTTATTGACCAATGGTTGGTCAGTTTAGTTATTTTGTCATACAGGATGAGTTTGTCTTCATCCTAAATAATAAATAAATGTTCAGGGAAATTACTGCAGAATCAAAGGTTTGTAGTTATTATTTTCTGACCGTCAGTTGACAGATGTTTTTAGATGGCCTGAATATCTGAAACTATTCTGGTTATTGAAATGACTGAATGTGTATTTTTTCTGTCCAGATTATTATAATATTTTTTTATAATACTATTGCAAAATTATAAATGTTTGGTTTAATCTGTTTGACAAATCACGTCCTCAATCAACAAAAGGAGGGTTGTTACTGGCTCTTTCAACTGTTCCTAATTTAGCAAATGAAGACCAAGTATTTCCCTAATTAATATTACGAGCACCTGCTTATAGTATCACTTCCCATCTACATACTGTATCTTCAGTATTTAGTACAATTTACCATTTTTACAAACATTTTCCAGGTTCACAGTTTACTGTCAATGTCCGTCATCACGGCAACCGCTGTTCAGGAAAATGATTGTGTTTTGGTGTAGAGGAAGCTTGATGTGTGTACCTATTTACCAATCAGAATGATCTATTCTTACTATTTCCATCACAGTCTCATCTACATTTAAAAAAGTGCTTGTGATTTAAACTGTGGTTCAACCATGTTCTGTTTCTGTTTCTCCTCTCTTTGTTTCGCTTCAGATTGCTGTGTGGTTGTGGTTCAGTGTGGTTGGTCCGGTTTTCTACAAGAGGCGGTTATAGTTCTGAGCAGCGGTTCTGAAGGATGACCGCTGAACGGTTCGGCCTTGGATCCTGGTGAGCGGTGTCTGATGTCCGAACGGCGGCAGCATGGCTCATGGAATCGCCTCTCAGGGCAAAGTGACCATCACAGTGGACGAGTACAGCTCCAACCCCACACAGGCCTTTACCCACTACAACATCAACCAGAGCCGCTTTCAACCTCCACATGTCCACATGTGAGTACACACACACACACACACACACACACACACACACACACACACACACACACACACACACACACACACACACACACACACACACACACACACACACACACACACACACACACACACACACTGTGTTGCAGGGTCTAGCTGTGTTGTAGGTTCTAGCTGTGTTGTAGGTTCTAGCTGTGTTGTAGGTTCTAGTTGTGTTGTAGGTTCTACCGCTGTTGTAGGTTCTAGCTGTGTTGTAGGTTCTACCGCTGTTGTAGGTTCTACCTGTGTTGTAGGTTCTAGCTGTGTTGTAGGTTCTACCGCTGTGTTGTAGGTTCTACCGCTGTGTTGTAGGTTCTACCGCTGTGTTGTAGGTTCTACCGCTGTGTTGTAGGTTCTACCGCTGTTGTAGGTTCTAGCTGTGTTGTAGGTTCTAGTTGTGTTGTAGGTTCTACCGCTGTTGTAGGTTCTACCGCTGTTGTAGGTTCTACCGCTGTGTTGTAGGTTCTAGCTGTGTTGTAGGGTCTAGCTGTGTTGTAGGTTCTGGCTGTGTTGTAGGTTCTAGCTGTGTTGTAGCCTATGACTAGCTGATAACAGCAGTCTTCTGAAGCATGGCATGGCGTCCCTACAGCATGTCCACTCTGTCCACTCTGTCTATCAGGCTGCCCTCTTCCTTTATTTATCCAGACACTTCTTTAATGTTACCGTTGTCTGGTCTGCTACCCAATGCCCTGCTTTTCATCAGCAGGCCAAAGTGCTCTGACCGGTGAATCTCCACTGCATGTGGTCAACAGAACGCTGTGGGCAGGGACCATGTGGCAGATTTATGTAAAAGGCATTGTAATATTTATGATTTAAGCGGGCTGTTTTGCAGGCTTTATTGCAGGCTGGTGCGAGGCTTGACGTTGCACTCTACTCTGTGGTTGTCTGGATGCCTGGTCTGTGGTCTCTCTCTGACTCATCTTATGGTGTATGGACATGATGTTCTGACCGCTATACATCGGTCCTCATGGTCCTTTTTACCATCAAATACCATTGGATCCTCCCATAGTTGTTTAAATGAACCATTGAAGCTAAATCTTTATATACCATGTCATGCAAATAATTTTTGTTACACATTATCACATCTGGTAATTTTCACCTTTTTTAAAAAGTATTTTGTTTCACCTTTATTTAACCAGGTAGGCCAGTTGAGAACAAGTTCTCATTTACAACTGCGACCTGACCAAGATAAAGCACAGCAGTGCGACACAAACAACAACGCAGAGTTACACATAGAATAAACAAACATGCAGTCATTAATACAATAGAAAAGGTCTATATACAGTGTGTGCAAATGAGGGAGGATAAGGGAGGTAAGGTCCTTGTTTTGACATAGGAAATACCTGGTAAACAGTAACCACATTATACTGTAATTAGATAATAGCTGAATGACCTGAAATCCCTTTTTGTTTCTTTGGGATCCAATAAGCTAAGCAGCATGATAACTACATGCATGTGTTCCTGCACTCTTCTACAGGGCTGCCAGTATCTGAGGCATTCATTCTTTAACCTGTGTATGAGACTGAGACTGCTGCTGTATATTTACACACACACACACACACACACACACACACACACACACACACACACACACACACACACACACACACACACACACACACACACACACACACACACACACACACACACAGGCGTTCCTTGTACACACACACACACACCACACACACCACACAGACAAACAAACACACACACACATCACACAGACAAACAAACACACACACACACACACACACACACACACACACACACACACACACACACACACACACACACACACACACACACACACACACACACACACACACACAGACACAAACCCCTCCTACACCATGTAAGAGTGCTTATAGAATGCGTGCTCTGTTCTGGGAAAGTAAGGTTTGTTTAGATGGGGTAGATAATGATCAGATTGGCCCGGGGTTAGCCTAGCCCTGCCGCTGTATCCAAACTATTTAGACAGAAATAAAGACCTTGCTGCTCCTCCTGAACCAAAGAGAAAAAAGAGGAGAGATGGGGGTTGTCTTATGAAACTTTATCCTTGCTAATGTCGGGCGGACGGTCCAGGAGACACTATTTAGATGTCTGTGACTCGCAGCACAGCAGTGTCTCTTGTGTGGCAGGAACTGGAAGGTATTGTTGCTCTTTGATACATGCATGAAAACACACACACACTCAGGGTGTATACACACACACACTCATGGTGTATACACACACACACACACACACACACACACACACACACACACACACACACACACACACACACACACACCCGCGTTCCACACATTCAGACCCCATCAGCTGCAATTTCTTGCTAATGCTTGGTAACGTGACCCAGGAGTCAAAGTGAACATTCTTGAGAGCATGGGAGCCTCTCTGTGTCAGACAAACATAGCCCAGCCGTGTTTGTGTTGCTTTATTTTCCTGACTGTCTGTTTTCCCTTTCCTCTCCTTTTAGTCGTCCCATGAAGTGAAATGCTGAGCAACTTGGAACATGTGCTTTGAGTTGGGCCAGTAATCGCATTGCATCCAATTTGAGCGGGATGTGAGGGTAAAATGCAGAGGAGGCCAGACAGTGAAGCAGGGAGTTTAGACTGGGACTAAAGGGACACTGGGAGATTAGACTGGGACTAGGACACAGGGAGTGTAGACTGGGACTAAGGGGACACTGGACATTTAGACTGGGCTTAAGGAGACACTGGGAGTTTAGCCTGGGACTAAGAGGACACTGGACATTTAGACTGGGACTAAGGAGATACTGGGCGTTTAGCCTGGGACTAAGGAGATACTGGGCGTTTAGCCTGGGACTAAGGAGATACTGGGAGTTTAGACTGGGACTAAGGAGGCACTGGGAGTTTAGACTGGGACTAAGGGGACACAGAGATTCGACTTGGACTAAGGGACACAGAGTTTAGACTGGGACTAAGGAGATACTGGGCGTTTAGCCTGGGACTAAGAGGACACTGGGAGTTTAGACTGGGACTAAGGGGACACTGGGAGTTTAGACTGGGACTAAGGGGACACTGGGAGTTTAGACTGGGACTAAGGGGACACTGGGAGGTTAGACTGGGACTAAGGGGACACTGGGAGTTTAGACTGGGACTAAGGGGACACTGGGAGGTTAGACTGGGACTAAGGGGACACTGGGAGGTTAGACTGGGACTAAGGGGACACTGGGAGGTTAGACTGGGACTAAGGGGACACTGGGAGGTTAGACTGGGACTAAGGGGACACTGGGAGGTTAGACTGGGACTAAGGGGACACTGGGAGGTTAGACTGGGACTAAGGGGACACTGGGAGGTTAGACTGGGACTAAGGGGACACTGGGAGTTTAGACTGGGACTAAGGAGGCACTGGGAGTTTAGACTGGGACTAAGGAGGCACTGGGAGTTTAGACTGGGACTAAGGGGACACTGGGACTAAGGGGACACTGGGACTAAGGGGACACTGGGACTAAGGGGACACTGGGACTAAGGGGACACAGAGTTTAGACTGGGACTAAGGGGACACAGAGTTTAGACTGGGACTAAGGGGACACTGGGCTCTTTAGGGAAGTGGGGATGTAGCTGCTTAAAGGTTGACATGCGTCCAAGATCACTTTTTAACACACACACATACATGCAGTCAACCATGCAAACACACACACACACACACACACACACACACACACACACACACACACACACACACACACACACACACACACACACACACACTGAGACAGCTCTACACGGGAGCTCTTCTCGCTGCTTTTAAAACAAACGCAGGCTCATTCACTAAACTACGATGCAGCAGAGTTCCTTTGTAGATGGTTTGGTAAAATGTGGAATTGCAGTGTTATTGTTGAATGTGGTGTTAGAATTACACATTCATTTGATCATGTGGAAATGGAATTTGAATCCCCAAAATAGGACTGAGTTGCATCATCTTTTTCCTTGTTCTTTAATTCCATATTTGATTCCGTTGTTCTTCCCCAGATGCCTCGTTAATTACTTTCAATCTCTGAATAATTGAGAAGCTCATAAAAGTGTGAATCATTTAACATCAACCCGTCTGTGTGTTCTGTATAAATGCTAAAGAACAGAATCAAAGCCATACAGTTGTGTTCATCAAAATGAACAGACTCGGTTGATTTTCTTCTGACAATTAGCCCAGCACATGTCTAGATATGTGCTGTTTGGTTTTGGACTGTGATAAGGTCCTCTTTGTGAATGAAGAGGGGTGTTTGGGGGAGAGAGGACTACTGACGGGTAGTGTGTCACATGACAGAAATCCGCAAACAAGCGGGGCTAGAGGCATCACTACAGACCCTGGTTCGATTACAGGCTGTATCACAACCGGCCATGATTGGGAACCCCAAAGGGGAAGGGCACAATTGGCCCAGCACCGTTCGGGTTAAGGTTTGTCCGGGGTAGGCCGTCATTGTAAAGAATTTAGTCTTAGTTGACTTGTTAGTTAAATAAAGGTTCAATTTAAAAAATGAAGCAGGGTACTTCCATCTCCCTTCTATGTGAATGTTAAGTCACTGCGTTTGATTCACATGCTTCGAATTTTCTGTAACAAAATAGGTTACAAATCATTTCAAAAACCTCTCTCTTCTCAAGTTACACATATTGAAACCCGCAGAATTAAATCAGTCCAGCCGAACCTGCCCCTTTACCACTGCTGGCCTCTTTACTCGTCCTCTGCCCGTTTTCCCTTTCCTCTCATCCGTTCCTCCCCCCTTCACCTTCTTTACTCTTTCCTCCCCTCACTTTCCTCCCCTCTTCCCCCTCTCTCCTTCCCTACTCAGACAGTTTCAGGAGAAGTACGTTTCCCCCTCGTTGGAAACTAAACAGACGGTCTCTCTTTGTTCCCGGGGCCCGCTGCTTCACCGTAGCCGGAATGGAGAGCTTTTGAATCAGGAGAACTCTTGATTGAGTTCCTCTCCTACCCTTGGCCCTGGCGCTACAGCAAGGGGGACGGGGGTTAAGTGACAGTTGACATTTGGCAGGTCTGTTGTTTTGAGATGGAAGCCATTTTGAGGTCCTTGAGATACTGGCCTTCCCACCCCAGGACGCCGTGGCGGAGGGAATGTCTCCATGATGACGCTTCCTGTGTCGTTAGGAATAGACGCCTTTCATGTCGCAAGTCCTAGACCACTGCCTTGTGCCCTCGTTTGATTTAATATTCACTGAGCTTTTGTTGAAGCAGTTTGCATTTACAATGTCAAATTGAGCCTGACATCCCTCTGGTGAAGACATTATAATGTGTAAAAAGGCAACGTACTTTCCATTTTGCAGCTTGGTAAAAGCTTGACAAATATTAGGTAAATGGATGTGGGTCCGTGTGGGTCCGTGTGGGTCGGCGTGGGTCCGTGTGGGGGTAGTTTGTATGTGCTTGAAGCGCTTTATGAGTGTGGATATGTTGCTACCACATCCTGTAGTCTGTTTTGGCACCGTTCTGCACAGGTATCAGACTGACGATGTATATTCAGACTAATAACAGTTCATTCCTCTGTGTCGGCTCTGAATCCTGAAATCCCTGGTATTGTGCTTGTGTATGTGTGAGGCTGCAGAAACAAACACACACACCACTGTAATATGCACTGTCTGTGCCCATCCCCCCTGTAGCCAGAGGCCTGTCAGCAGCACAATTAAGGGCTGTGGCGTAATGAAAGGAACATTAGCAGAAGCAATTTATTCCTCAATGAAGCGCCGGAAGGTTCCGTCCATGGTGATATTAAACACAGGCTTTGTGTTCCATACTTTCCCATTATGGCAGAACTAACAGGGAGGGGCCGGCGGGACTAACAGGGAGGGGCCGGCGGGACTAACAGGGAGGGGCCGGCGGGACTAACAGGGAGGGGCCGGCGGGACTAACAGGGAGGGGCCGGCGGGACTAACAGGGAGGGGCCGGCGGGACTAACAGGGAGGGGCCGGCGGGACTAACAGGGAGGGGCCGGCGGGACTAACAGGGAGGGGCCGGCGGGACTAACAGGGAGGGGCCGGCGGGACTAACAGGGAGGGGCCGGCGGGACTAACAGGGAGGGGCCGGCGGGACTAACAGGGAGGGGCCGGCGGGACTAACAGGGAGGGGCCGGCGGGACTAACAGGGAGGGGCCGGCGGGACTAACAGGGAGGGGCCGGCGGGACTAACAGGGAGGGGCCGGCGGGACTAACAGGGAGGGGCCGGCGGGACTAACAGGGAGGGGCCGGCGGGACTAACAGGGAGGGGCCGGCGGGACTATCAATAAGGAGTCGGCGGAACTATCAGGGAGGGGCCGGCGGGACTATCAGGGAGGGGCCGGCGGGACTATCAGGGAGGGGCCAGCAGGTCCTCTACTAGATACAGAGGGGAACGGGGAGGGGCCAGCAGGTCCTCTACTAGATACAGAGGGGGACGGGGAGGGGCCAGCAGGTCCTCTACTAGATACAGAGGGGGACGGGGAGGGGCCAGCAGGTCCTCTACTAGATACAGAGGGGGACGGGGAGGGGTCAGCAGGTCCTCTACTAGATACAGAGGGGGAAAGGAATTGCCAGCAGGTCCTCTACTAGATACAGAGAGGGACGGGGAGGGGCCAGCAGGTCCTCTACTAGATACAGAGGGGGACGGGGAGGGGCCAGCAGGTCCTCTACTAGATACAGAGGGGGACGGGGAGGGGCCAGCAGGTCCTCTACTAGATACAGAGGGCGACGGGGAGGGGCCAGCAGGTCCTCTACTAGATACAGGGAGGGGCCAGCAGGTCCTCTACTAGATACAGAGAGGGACAGGGAGGGGCCAGCAGGTCCTCTACTAGATAGAGGGGGAAAGAAATTGGCAGCAGGTCCTCTACTAGATACAGAGAGGGACAGGGAGGGGCCAGCAGGTCCTCTACTAGATACAGAGGGGGACAGGGAGGGGCCAGCAGGTCCTCTACTAGATACAGAGGGGGACGGGGAGGGGCCAGCAGGTCCTCTACTAGATACAGAGGGGGACGGGGAGGGGCCAGCAGGTCCTCTACTAGATACAGAGGGGGACGGGGAGGGGCCAGCAGGTCCTCTACTAGATCCAGAGGGGGACAGGGAGGGGCCAGCAGGTCCTCTACTAGATCCAGAGGGGGACAGGGAGGGGCCAGCAGGTCCTCTACTAGATCCAAAGGGGACAGGGAGGGGCCAGCAGGTCCTCTACTAGATCCAGAGCGGGACGGGGAGGGGCCAGCAGGTCCTCTACTTAATCTAGAGCGGGACGGGGAGGGGCCAGCAGGTCCTCTACTAGATACAGGGAGGGGCCAGCAGGTCCTCTACTAGATCCAGAGCGGGACGGGGAGGGGCCAGCAGGTCCTCTACTTAATCTAGAGCGGGACGGGGAGGGGCCAGCAGGTCCTCTACTAGATCCAGAGCGGGACGGGGAGGGGCCAGCAGGTCCTCTACTAGATACAGAGGGCGACAGGGAGGGGCCAGCATGTCCTCTACTAGATACAGAGGTGACAGGGAGGGGCCAGCATGTCCTCTACTAGATACAGAGGGGGACGGGGAGGGGCCAGCAGGTCCTCTACTAGATACAGAGGGGGACAGGGAGGGGCCAGCAGGTCCTCTACTAGATACAGAGGGGGACAGGGAGGGGCCAGCAGGTCCTCTACTAGATACAGGGAGGGGCCAGCAGGTCCTCTACTAGATACAG
>NW_026600473.1:226325-243143 GCF_029448725.1 Salvelinus fontinalis
TGGAGAGGAGAGGAAGACGGTTTGGAGGACATTGTCCACCTCAACACATGTCTCAAAACAGGGAAGGAAAGAAGGAGAGAAGGAGAGGAAGACAGTTTGGAGGACATTGTCCCGCCTCAACACATGTCTCAAAACAGGGAAGGAAAGAAGGAGAGAAGGAGAGGAAGACGGTTTGGAGGACATTCTCCCGCCTCAACACATGTCTCAAAACAGGGAAGGAAAGAAGGAGAGGAGAGGAAGACGGTTTGGAGGACATTGTCCACCTCAACACATGTCTCAAAACAGGGAAGGAAAGAAGGAGAGAAGGAGAGGAAGACGGTTTGGAGGACATTGTCCACCTCCACTCATGTCTCAAAACAGGGAAGGAAAGAAGGAGAGAAGGAGAGGAAGACGGTTTGGAGGACATTGTCCCACCTCAACACATGTCTCAAAACAGGGAAGGAAAGAAGGAGAGAAGGAGAGGAAGACGGTTTGGAGGACATTGTCCCGCCTCAACACATGTCTCAAAACAGGGAAGGAAAGAAGGAGAGAAGGAGAGGAAGACGGTTTGGAGGACATTGTCCCGCCTCAACTCATGTCTCAAAACAGGGAAGGAAAGAAGGAGAGAAGGAGAGGAAGACGGTTTGGAGGACATTGTCCACCTCAACACATGTCTCAAAACAGGGAAGGAAAGAAGGAGAGAAGGAGAGGAAGACGGTTTGGAGGACATTGTCCCGCCTCAACTCATGTCTCAAAACAGGGAAGGAAAGAAGGAGAGAAGGAGAGGAAGACGGTTTGGAGGACATTGTCCACCTCAACACATGTCTCAAAACAGGGAAGGAAAGAAGGAGAGAAGGAGAGGAAGACGGTTTGGAGGACATTGTCCACCTCAACACATGTCTCAAAACAGGGAAGGAAAGAAGGAGAGAAGGAGAGGAAGACGGTTTGGAGGACATTGTCCACCTCAACACATGTCTCAAAAAAGTGTCCCACCCTCAGGACCACTCCTGCATGCCCTCCTGGATCTGACCACTCCTGACCACTCCTGACCACTCCTACATGCCCTCATGGACCTGACTGGACCTGACCACTCCTACATGCCCTCATGGACCTGACTGGACCTGACCACTCCTACATGCCCTCATGGACCTGACTGGACCTGACCACTCCTACATGCCCTCATGGACCTGACTGGACCTGACCACTCCTATATGCCCTCATGGACCTGACTGGACCTGACCACTCCTACATGCCCTCATGGACCTGACTGGACCTGACCACTCCTACATGCCCTCATGGATCTGACTGGACCTGATCAGTCCTGCATGCCCTCCTGGATCTGACTGGACCTGACCACTCCTACATGCCCTCCTGGATCTGACTGGACCTGACCACTCCTACATGCCCTCCTGGATCTGACTGGACCTGACCACTCCTACATGCCCTCCTGGATCTGACTGGACCTGACCACTCCTACATGCCCTCATGGACCTGACTGGACCTGACCACTCCTACATGCCCTCATGGATCTGACTGGACCTGACCAGTCCTGCATGCCCTCCTGGATCTGACTGGACCTGACCACTCCTACATACCCTCATGGACCTGACTGGATCTGACCACTCCTTCATGCCCTCATGGACCTGACTGGACCTGACCACTCCTACATGCCCTCCTGGATCTGATTGGACCTGACCACTCCTACATGCCCTCGTGGACCTGACTGGACCTGACCACTCCTACATGCCCTCCTGGACCTGACCACTCCTACATGCCCTCGTGGACCTGACTGGACCTGACCACTCCTACATGCCCTCGTGGACCTGACTGGACCTGACCACTCCTACATGCCCTCGTGGACCTGACTGGACCTGACCACTCCTACATGCCCTCGTAGTCCTGACCACTCCTGACCACTCCTACATGCCCTCATGGACCTGACTGGACCTGACCACTCCCACATGCCCTTGTGTTCCTGAGGTAAATGGAGGACTGTATTTGTATTTGTATTTATTAAGGATCCTCAGTAGTTCCTGCCAAGTCAACAGCTACTCTTCCTGGGGTCCAGCAACATTAAGGCAGTTATATACAATTTAAAACATGACATTACATTTCATAACACTTTTCACAACACATTAAGTGTGTTCCCTCAGTCCACTACTCTACTATCACATATCAACAATACAAAATCCATGTGTACATGTGTGTAGAGTTCATGTCTTACCATGTGTATGTGTGTCTGTGCCTGTGTGTGTGTGTCTCTTCACAGTCCCCGCTGTTCCATAAGGTGCATTTTTATGTTTTTTTTAAATCTGATTCTACTGCTTGCATCAGTTACCTGCTGTGGAATAGAGTTCCATGTAGTCATGGCTCTATGTAGTACTGTGCGCCTCCCATAGTCTATTCTGGACTTGGGGATTGTGAAGAGACCTCTGGTGGCATGTCTTGTGGGGTATGCATGGGTGTCCGAGCTGTGTGCTAGAAGTTTAAACAGACACCTCGGTGAATTCAACTTGTTAACACCTCTTACAAAAACAAGTAGTGATGAAGTCAATCTCTCCTCCACTTTGAGCCATGAGAGATTTAGAGGCACATTGTTAATGTTAGCTCACCGTGTACATTTAAGGTCCAGCCGGGCTGCCTTGTACTGAGCCAATTGTAATTTTCTGAGGTCCCTCTTTGTGGCACCAGATCACATGACTGGACAGTAGTCCAGGTGTGACAACATTTGGACATCTACAACCTGCCTTGTTGATAGTGTCTCAGCTATTGTTGTATCAACATGTTTTGACCATGACCGTTTACAATCCAGGGTTACTCCAAGCAGTTTAGTCACCTCAACTTGCTCAATTTCTACATGATTTATTACAAGATTTAGTTAAGGTTTATGGTTTAGTGAATGATTTGTCCCAAATACCCTACATTACTCATCTCATATGTATGTACTGTACTCTATACCATCTACTGCATCTTGCGATCTTGATGTAATACATGTATCACTAGCCACTTTAAACAATGCCACTTTTATATGTTTACATACCCTACATTACTCATCTCATATGTATATACTGTACTCGATACCATCTACTGCATCTTGCCTATGCCGTTCTGTACCATCACTCATTCATATATTTTTATGTACATATTCTTTCATTCCTTTACACCGTGTGTATAAGGTAGTTGTTGTAGAATTGTTAGGTTAAATTACTCGTTGGTTATTACTGCACTGTCGGAACTAGAAGCACAAGCATTTCGCTACACTCGTATTAACATCTGCTAACCATGTGTATGTAACAAATAAAATTTGATTTGATTTGAAATACAATGCTTTAAGTTTTTAAAATATTTAGGACAAACTTATTCCTTGCCGCCCATTCTGAAACTAACTACAGCTCTTTGTTAAGTGTTGCAGTGATTTCACTCGCTGTAGTAGCTGACATGTATAGTGTTGAGTCATCCGCATACATAGACACACTGGTTTTACTCAAGGCCAGTGGCATGTCATTAGTAAAGATTGAAAAAAGTAATGGGCCTAGACAGCTACCCTGGGGAATTCCTGATTCTACCTGGATTATGTTGGAGAGGCTTCCATTAAAGAACACCCTCTGTATTCTGGTAGAGGTAACGCTTTATCCACAATATAGCAGGGGGTGTAAAGCCACAACGCATATGTTTTTCCATCAGCATATGATGATCAATAGTGTCAAAAGCCACACTGAAGTCTAACAAAACAGCTCCCACAATATTTTTATCATACATTTCTCTCAGCCAATCATCAGTCATTTGAGTAAGTGCTGTGCTTGTTGAATGTCCTTCCCTATGATGAAAGTCTGTTGTCAATTAGATTACACTAAAATAGCATTGTATCTGGTCAAACACCATTTCCAAAAGTTCACTAAGGGTTGGTAACAGGCTGACTGGTTGGCTATTTGAGCCAATAAAGGGGGCTTTACGATTCTTGGGTAGTCAAATTACTTTTGCTTCCCTCCAGGACTGAGGGCACACAGTTTCTAGTAGGCTTAGATTGAAGATATGGCTGTCACGCCCTGACCATAGTTTACTTTGTATGTTTATATGTTTTGTTTGGTCAGGGTGTGATCTGAGTGGGCATTCTATGTTGTATGTCTAGTTTGTCTGTTTCTGTGTTTGGCCTGATATGGTTCTCAATCAGAGGCAGGTGTTAGTCGTTGTCTCTGATTGGGAACCATATTTAGGTAACCTGTTTTGTCTTTTGGTTTGTGGGTGTTTGTCTTCCGTGTCAGTGTTTGTCGCCACACGGACCTGTTTTGTTTGTTCACATCGTTTAAAAAACATCATCAACACTTACCACGCTGAACATTGGTCCTCCTCTCTTTCTCCCGAAGACGATCGTTACAATGGCAAATAGGAATGGCAATATTGTTCACTATTATCCTCAGTAATTTTCCATCCAAGTTGTCGGACCCTGGTGGCTTGTCATTGTTGATAGACAACAATGCTTCTTCCACTTCTTCCACAATCACTTACATAATTCAAAATTACAATGCTTGCCTTTCATAACATGTCATGCATAAGTTTGCTAATCTTGCCAATGAAAAAAACATTAAAGTAAATGGCAATATCAGTGGGTTTTGTGATGAATGATGGAGCCGAGTTTGCCTTTTTGCCATGTCATTTAAGGTGCTCCAAAGCTTTTTACTCTCATTCTTTATATCATTTATCTTTGTTTCATAGTATAGTTTCTTCTTCTTTTTATTTCTTTTACATTTGCCAATCGGTTGTGCAGCCAGACTTATTTGCCATTCCTTTTGGCTCATCCCTCTCAACCATACAATTGTTCAATTCCTTATCAATCCACGGGGGCTCAACAGTTTTTACAGTCATTTTCTTAATGGGTGCATGTTTATTAGCAACTGGAATAAGCAATTTCATAAATGTGTTTAGTGCAGCATCTGGTTGTGTCAGGTTTTGGCCAGGACTGTTCTGGTTTTGTCACTAGATGTCCCCATTGCACCTTTTTTGAACCTTTTGTTTTTTCCTTGCTCTTTTATTGTTTGCACCTGTGTGTCGTTCCCTTGTTTGTATTTAAACCCTGTGTGTTCCTCAGTTCTTTGCTCAGTGTTTGTATGTTAGCACCCAGCCCCAGCCCAAGCCTTTTTGTGTGAAACATATAGTTCTCTTATTGGATTTTCCAGAGGTTCTCTGGTTTAGTTCTTGTGTATTTTTGAGTAGTCTTTTGAGGTTTGTTTTTCCCTGCTGTTTTTACCACTTTGTGGAGTTTCTTTGTATTTTGGAGGATATCCATTTTGTGCCTCTTGGCTTTATTTTGGACGTGGTGGATTTATATTCTTTGCCTGAAGATCTTGTCCTTTTATTAAATCATTATCTCTAGTACTGCTGAGTCTGCCTTATCTTCTGGGTTCTGCCAACTATTAGTGACTTTCTCTCACCGGGTCCTGACAGGTTGCTCCTCATTACACACCACAGACCAACAAATATTCTTAGCATCAACAACATAGGAATCACTACAAAACGTATTGTGTGACCTCTTATACACTATATTAGGCCCAGCCGTTGGAACTTTGGTTTTCCTAAATATGGCTCCTATATTGTGATCAATATTTTACTGTTTTAATTTTAATTAATTTCCAGAGTTTCAGAATTTTTTTTCTCACTTGGATATTGTGGGTTACTTTGTGTAAATAAAGCCGGAAAAAGTCTGATTTTATGGGTTTTAATTTCAAAGGCAACAAAAGGTGAACATTTTGAAAGGGGGTGGTAACTTTCTATACCCACTGTATATGACCCTATTTCAAACCAATACTTCCACTCTATGTGTAAGTCCTTGTTGATTCCATCTCGTAAGTCTGAAAGGATGTATCAATATACCAGAAAGCAACAAGGAACCAACAACAAGGTGACAAGGCTAGTGAGTGAGGCATTGGTTTGGAGCAGAGGCACTAAAATGATCTCTCACTTCTGTATGAAGCCGTCCAGTCCAACACCTGTCCCATATCATTCATATTGAATCCTTAACCCTGACCAACACATAAGAAGCAGAGCAATTGTATTATTCATATTCCAATTAAATGCCTATTTAAATCACACGGAACAATAAATCGAGCCCTTTGCATCCTAAATACCACTGTACAATTCTGATTGTGATGGAGATGTAAAAAGGAGACACAGAGAGCGAGTCACAATAGAGTACAGTATTGCCTCTCATTCCAGTTACCGGGCCACATTTCCATTTCCGCCGGCTGCGTGGAGGCAGGCAGAGGTGGCATTTTCTAATTTTATTGACATGCTTCAATTTCCTGGGGCCCATCACCGCCCTCCCTCCTGCCACAACAGCCTTGCCAGTCATTTCCATTTTACTTTTCTCTTATCTCCGCAAAAAAGGCATTTCCATCTACTAGCCGGCGGGTGTTAATGTGAAAGCGGGGTTTAAATTTTATACGGAGAGGCCGCATTTAAACATTTGACCAGCGTTCGTTCCCCTGCGCTGCATATAAAAAACTGATGATAGATAGGGGACCAAATGTCACAGCAGAAAGGGCTTTTGCCATGAATGTTTTATTCAGTCTCTGCCTCGCGTAGATCACATTTATACAATAGAAAATGTAAATGTTATGCAGAGCGTTAAAAAAAGACACTTTATATTTTAAGACCTTCTATAAAAGAGGGTAAAATGTCTTTCCATCTAAATAGGGCAGGAATGAAACACATATTTAATATGAGTGGGAAATGGGACTTGGAGCTGCGAGGCGAGGGAAGGAGCTCTTTCAAAAGGCATTGGGTGATATTCACTTAACCTGGTGGCAAAGGCAGCCCAGCTCTCTGTCTGTCTCCAACCAGCTCACAGATTTATGTCTGTCTGTAGCTCTGCTTGCCTGTCGTCCCAGCAGTGTGGATAAATAAAAGGGAAGGCTGCCTGTCTCTCTGAGCGGCCCATCCACAGCGAGAGAGAGAGAGATGGGAGCTGGGTTCTAATGTTAATGTCATCCAGGTTTATGAACAGATTGATAGGAGGGTGTTGTGGGCATTATGGTATGGTGGAGCAGCTGTTTATGTCATTGAAACGCTCAATGGACGGATATATTTTGGTCACTACACATCTCATCTAATAAATGAGATATTGATAAAAAGTTCCAATGGAAAGTTGTGTAATGTTGTGACATGTGGCTGAATCTACCTTGTTGTTGAAGGACAAGAACACAGAGTAAATACAATAAAGCCCCGAGGCATAATACGGCTGAAAATATGGCCCAGGATGTTTTCTTCTGCCAGATAACTCACCTGGTGGACAGAAAAAGAAGGAGAATTCTAGAAGAATGGAGATACATAGAAATTCTGAGGTTAAAAGAAAGAGGAAGGAGGGTAAAGTAGAGATACTGCAGTATTATAATAGAGAGATATACTGTAGTATTATAATAGAGAGAGATACTGTAGTATTATAATAGAGAGAGATACTGTAGTATTATAATATAGAGAGATACTGTAGTATTATAATAGAGAGAGATACCGTAGTATTATAATAGAGAGAGATACTGTAGTATTATCATAGAGATACTGTATATTATAATAGAGAGAGATACTGTAGTATTATAATAGAGAGAGATACTGTAGTATTATAATAGAGATACTGTAGTATTATAATAGAGAGAGATACTGTAGTATTATAATAGAGAGAGATACTGTAGTATTATAATAGAGAGAGATACTATAGTATTATAATAGAGAGATATACTATAGTATTATAATAGAGAGAGATACTGTATATTATAATAGAGAGAGATACTATAGTATTATAATAGAGATAAATACTGTAGTATTATAATAGAGAGAAATACTGCAGTTTTATAATAGAGAGAGATACTGTAGTATTATAATAGAGAGAGATACTGTAGTATTATAATAGAGAGAGATACTGTAGTATTATAATAGAGAGAGATACCGTAGTTGTCACGTTCCTGACCTATTTATGTTAGTTTTTGTGTGTTAGTTGGTCAGGACGTGAGGTTGGGTGGGCATTCTATGTTATCTGTTTCTATGTTGGTTTTGGTTTGCCTGGTATGGCTCTTGATTAGAGGCAGGTGGTTTGCGTTTGCCTCTAATTAAGAGTCATATTTAGGTAGGGAATTCTCACTGTTTGTTTGTGGGTGATTGTCTCCTGTGTCAGTATGTTTGTTCGTACCACACTGGACTGTAGCGTTTGTTTGTTTCGTTTTCGTTTCGATGTCGTCTGTTTCCTGTACGTAAGTTTATGTTTAGTTATATAAGTTTATGTTCAGGTTTCGTCAACGTCGTTTTGTTATTTTGTAGTTTGGAAAGTGTTTGTTTCGTTTCGTGTTTGCCATCATCGTTGTTATAATAAAGATGGCTTATTTCCCACAAGCTGCGTTTTGGTCAGAAGATCCTTCTCTCCTCACCTCGTCCGAGGATGAGGAGAGCGTCACCCGTTACAGAATCACCCACCAACACGCTAAGACCAAGCGGCAAGGGAAAACGAAACGGAGTAAGGGACAGGAGAGAAAGGAGCAATGGACATGGGACGATGTTTTGGATGGAAAGGGTTGCTACACTTGGGAGGAGATCCTGGCTGGGAGGGATCGCCTCCCATGGGAACAGGTGGAGGCATTGAGGAGAGCAGAGGCTACCTGGGAGAGGAACCGGAGCTATGAGGGAACGCGTCTGGCACGGAAGCCGAAAAAGCCCGTAAGTAATTCCCAAAAATTTCTTGGGGGGGGGGCTAGGAGATAGTGGGCCAAGGGCAGGTAGGAGACCTGCGCCCACTTCCCAGGCTTACCGTGGAGAGCGGGAGTACGGGCAGGCGCCGTGTTACGCAGTAGAGCGCACGGTGTCTCCTGTACGAGTGCATAGCCTGGTGCGGGTTATTCCACCTCCCCGCACTGGGAGGGCTAGATTGGGTATTGAGCCAGGTGTCATGAGGCCGGCTCAACGCGTCTGGTCTCCAGTGCGTCTCCTCGGGCCGGCATACATGGCACCGGCCTTACGCATGGTTTCTCCGGTTCGCCTACATAGGCCGGTGCGGGTTATTCCACCTCCCCGCACTGGTCGGGCAACCGGGAGCATTCAACCAGGTAAGGTTGGGCAAGCTCAATGCTCAAGAGTGCCAGTACGCCTCCACGGTCCGGTATTTCCGGCACCACCTCCCCGCCCCAGCCTAGTACCTACAGTGTATACACTACGCACTAGGCTACCAGTGCGTATCCTGAGCCCTGTTCCTCCTCCACGCACTCTCCCTGTAGTGCGTGTATCTAGCCCGGTGCCTCCAGTTCCGGCCCCACGCACTAAGCTACCAGTGCGTCTCCAGAGCCCTGTACACACTGTATATTCTCCCCCTACTAATCCTGATGTGCTTGTCCTCAGCCCGGCGTCACCAGTGCCGGTACCACGCATCAGGGATAGAGTAGGCTTTGAGAATACAGTGTGCCCTGTCCCTGCTCCCCGCACTAGTAGGAAGGTGCTTGTCATTAGCACGGTGCCTCCAGTTCCGGCACCACGCACCAGGTCTACAGTGCGCCGTATCCGGCCAGAGCCATCCGTCTCCCCAGCGCCATCTGAGCCATCCGTCTCCCCAGCGCCATCTGAGCCATCCGTCTCCCCAGCGCCATCTGAGCCATCCGTCTCCCCAGCGCCATCTGAGCCATCCGTCTCCCCAGCGCCGTCTGAGCCATCCGTCTGCCAGGAGCCTGCAAAGCCGCCCGTCTGCCATGAGCCTGCAAAGCCGCCCGTCTGCCATGAGCCTACAGAGCCGTCAGCCAGACAGGAGCCGCTAGAGCCATCAGCCAGACAGGAGCCGCTAGAGCCGTCAGCCAGACAGGATCTGCCAGAGCCGCCAACCAGACAGGATCTGCCAGAGCCGCCAACCAGACAGGATCTGCCAGAGCCGCCAACCAGACAGGATCTGCCAGAGCCGCCAACCAGACAGGATCTGCCAGAGCCGCCAACCAGACAGGATCTGCCAGAGCCGCCAACCAGACAGGATCTGCCAGAGCCGCCAGCGAGCCATGAGCAGCCAGAGCCGCCAGCGAGCCATGAGCAGCCAGAGCCGCCAGAGCGCCATGAGCAGCCAGAGCCGTCAGAGCGCCATGAGCAGCCAGAGCCGTCAGAGCGCCATGAGCGTCGAGAGCCGTCAGCCTGCCATGAGCGTCGAGAGCCGTCAGCCTGCCATGAGCGTCGAGAGCCGTCAGCCTGCCATGAGCGTCGAGAGCCGTCAGCCTGCCATGAGCGTCGAGAGCCGTCAGCCAGCCATGAGCATCGAGATTCGTCAGTCAGCCATGAGCTGTCCTTCAGCCTGAAAAGGCTGGATACCCAGAACTGCCCATCAGTCCAGAGCTGTCTCTCTGTCCGGAGCTGCCTTTCAGTCCGGAGTTGCCCCTCTATCCTAATCTCCCTCTCTATCTTCATCTATCTCTATATTCTTATCTATCCCTCTTTCTTGATTTATCTCTCTGTCCCGGTGTTGTCCCTATTAGGTATGTTGTTAAGGGAATTTTGTGGGGGTCAAAAGAGGGTGGACATTCTTGGAGGGAGGAAGTTAGGATGGATTATGGTGGGGTGGGAACCGCGCCCCGAGCCTGAACCACCACCGTGGTTAGATGCCCACCCAGACCCTCCCCTAGACTTTGTGCTGGTGCGTCCGGAGTTCGCACCTTGTGGGGGGGGTACTGTCACGTTCCTGACCTATTTATGTTAGTTTTTGTGTGTTAGTTGGTCAGGACGTGAGGTTGGGTGGGCATTCTATGTTATCTGTTTCTATGTTGGTTTTGGTTTGCCTGGTATGGCTCTTGATTAGAGGCAGGTGGTTTGCGTTTGCCTCTAATTAAGAGTCATATTTAGGTAGGGAATTCTCACTGTTTGTTTGTGGGTGATTGTCTCCTGTGTCAGTATGTTTGTTCGTACCACACTGGACTGTAGCGTTTGTTTGTTTCGTTTTCGTTTCGATGTCGTCTGTTTCCTGTACGTAAGTTTATGTTTAGTTATATAAGTTTATGTTCAGGTTTCGTCAACGTCGTTTTGTTATTTTGTAGTTTGGAAAGTGTTTGTTTCGTTTCGTGTTTGCCATCATCGTTGTTATAATAAAGATGGCTTATTTCCCACAAGCTGCGTTTTGGTCAGAAGATCCTTCTCTCCTCACCTCGTCCGAGGATGAGGAGAGCGTCACCCGTTACAGTAGTATTATAATAGAGAGAGATACTGTAGTATTATAATAGAGAGAGATACTGTAGTATTATAATAGAGAGCGATACTGTAGTATTATAATAGAGAGAGATACTGTAGTATAATAATAGAGAGAGATACTGTAGTATTATAATAGAGAGCGATACTGTAGTATTATAATAGAGAGAGATACTGTAGTATAATAATAGAGAGAGATACTGTAGTATTATAATAGAGAGCGATACTGTAGTATTATAATAGAGAGCGATACCGTAGTATTATAATAGAGAGAGATACTGTAGTATAATAATAGAGAGAGATACTGTAGTATTATAATAGAGAGCGATACTGTAGTATTATAATAGAGAGTGTAACGGCGTTCCTCCTCTTCATACGAAGAGGAGGAGTAGTGATTTGACCAACGTGCAGCGGGTTGTGAATACATAATGATTTATTAGACAGACGACGAAAACACGAAAACAAACACTTGGAATGATTTACAAAATAACAAAACAACGAAGAATGACCTGAACTTAAGAACTTACATGTAACACGCAGAACGCAAGAACAGGGAAAAAACAGACTACACAAAAACCGAACGAACAAACATACCGAAACAGTCCCGTGTGGAGCAACATACACAGACACGGAAGACAACCACCCACAACGAACACTGTGAAACAACCTACCTTAATATGACTCTCAATTAGAGGAAACGCCAAACACCTGCCTCTAATTGAGAGCCATACCAGGCAACCCTTAAACCAACATAGAAACAGAAAACATAGACTACCCACCCAAATTCCCGCCCTGACCAATTAAACACATACCAAAACAACAGAAAACAGGTCAGGAACGTGACAGAGAGAGATACTGTAGTATTATAATAGAGAGAGATACCGTAGTATTATAATAGAGAGAGATGCCGTAGTATTATAATAGAGAGAGATACTGTAGTATTATAATAGAGAGAGATACTGTAGTATTATAATAGAGAGAGATACCGTAGTATTATAATAGAGAGAGATACTGCAGTATTATAATATAGAGAGATACTGTAGTATTATAATAGAGAGAGATACTGTAGTATAATAATAGAGAGATATACTGTAGTATTATCATAGATATTGTAGTATTATAATAGAGAGAGATACTGTAGTATTATAATAGAGAGAAATACCGTAGTATTTTAATAGAGAGATATACTGTATATTATAATAGAGAGAGATATTGTAGTATTATAATAGAGAGAGATACTGTAGTATTATAATAGAGAGAGATACCGTAGTATTTTAATAGAGAGATATACTGTATATTATAATAGAGAGAGATACTGTAGTATTATAATAGAGAGAGATACTGCAGTATTATAATAGAGAGAGATACCGTAGTATTATAATAGAGAGAGATACTGTAGTATTATAATATAGAGAGATACTGTAGTATTATAATAGAGAGAGATACCGTAGTATTTTAATAGAGAGATATACTGTATATTATAATAGAGAGAGATACTGTAGTATTATAATAGAGAGAGATACTGCAGTATTATAATAGAGAGAGATACCGTAGTATTATAATAGAGAGAGATACTGTAGTATTATAATATAGAGAGATACTGTAGTATTATAATAGAGAGAGATACCGTAGTATTATAATAGAGAGAGATACTGCAGTATTATAATAGAGAGAGATACTGTATATTATAATAGAGAGAGATACTGCAGTATTATAATAGAGAGAGATACTGTAGTATTATAATAGAGAGAGATACCGTAGTATTATAATAGAGAGAGATACTGCAGTATTATAATAGAGAGAGATACCGTAGTATTATAATAGAGAGCGATACTGTAGTATTATAATAGAGAGATATACTGTATATTATAATAGAGAGAGATACTGTAGTATTATAATAGAGAGAGATACTGTATATTATAATAGAGAGATATACTGTAGTATTATCATAGAGATACTGTATATTATAATAGAGAGATATACTGTAGTATTATCATAGAGATACTGTAGTATTATAATAGAGAGAGATACTATAGTATTATAATAGAGAGATACTATAGTATTATAATAGAGAGAGACTGTAGTATTATCATAGAGATACTGTAGTATTATAATAGAGAGAGATACTATAGTATTATAATAGAGAGAGATACTGTAGTATTATAACAGAGAGAAATACTGTAGTATTATAATAGAGGAAGATACTGTAGTATTATAATAGAGAGATATACTGTAGTATTATCATAGAGATACTGTAGTATTTTAATAAAGAGAGATACTGTATATTATAATAGAGATATTGTAGTATTAAAGTAGAGCTACCGCAGTATTATAATAGAGAGAGATACTGTAGTATTATCATAGAGAGAGTTACTGTATATTATAATAGAGATACTGCAGTATTATAATAGAGGGAGATACTGTATCACGCCCTGATCTGTTTCACCTGTCCTTGTGCTTGTCTCCACCCCCCTCCAGGTGTCGCCCATCTTCCCCACTTATCCCCTGGGTATTTATACCTGTGTTTTCTGTCTGTCTGTGCCAGTTCGCCTTGTTTGTTCAAGCCTACCAGCGTTTTGTGTCTCAGCTCCTGCTTTTTACAGTCTCTCTTTTCTTGCCCTCCTGGTTCTGGCCCCCACCTGTCCTGACTCCGAGCCCGTCTGCCTGACCATTCTGCTTGCCTCCTGACCCTGAGCCTGCCTGTTGTCCTGTACCTTGCTCCACCTCTGGATTACCGACCTCTGCCTGACCTGACCCTGGGCCTGCCTGCCGTCATGGACCTTGGCCCAACTACTCAGAATGATCGACCCCTGCCTGCCTTGACCTGTCTTTTGCCTGCCCCTGTTGTTACAATAAACATTGTTACTTCACACAAGCTGCACTTGGGTCTGATATACTGCAATATTATAATATAGAGAGATACTGTAGTATTACAATAGAGAGAGAGATACTACAGTATTATAATAGAGAGAGATACCACAGTATTGTAATAGAAAGAGATACTGTAGTATTATAATAGAAAGAGATACTGCAGTATTATAATAGAGAGAGATACTACAGTATTATAATAGAGAGAGATACTACAGTATTATAATAGAGAGAGATACCACAGTATTGTAATAGAAAGAGATACTGTAGTATTATAATAGAAAGAGATACTGTAGTATTATAATAGAGAGAGATACTGTAGTATTGTAATAGAGAGAGATACTGCAGTATTATAATAGAGAGAGATACTGCAGTATTATAATAGAGATATTGTAGTATTATAATAGAGAGAGATACTGCAGTATTATAATAGAGATATTGTAGTATTATAATAGAGAGAGATACTGCAGTATTATAATAGAGAGAGATACTACAGTATTATAATAGAGAGATATACTGTAGTATTATCATAGAGAGAGATACTGCAGTATTATAATAGAGAGAGATACTGCAGTTTTATAATAGAGAGAGATACTGTAGTATTATAATAGAGAGAGATACTGTAGTATTATAATAGAGAGAGATACTGCAGTATTATAATAGAGATACTACAGTATTATAATAGAGATACAGTAGTATTATAATAAGGATAATGTAGTATTATAATAGAGAGAGATAGTGTAGTATTATAACAGAGATACAGCAGTATTATAATAGAGAGAGATACTGTAGTATTATAATAGATAGAGATACTGTCTATTATAATAGAGAGAGCCATGTGAATTAATTATCATCCCACTCTCCTGCTGTGTTCTGATAGCCTGTGTAATATGCAGGCTCACTCTCTCTGCCATAGGCTACAGAAAGGTTCAGAGGAGGATGGTCTCAGGAGGCTCCCTCTATCTATATCTATCTATCTATCTATCTATCTATCTATCTATCTATCTATCTATCTCTCTCTCTCTCTCTCTATCTATCTCACTATTTCGCCCACCCCTTCTCTCTTTCTCTCTGTATGTCTCTGTCTGTCTCTCTGTCTCTTTCTCTCTTTCTCTCTCTTTCTCTCTCCTTCTTTCTCTCTCAATTCAATTCAAATAGCTTTATTGGCATGACGTGCCAATGTACATATTTTCCAAAGCGTACTTGAGCAATTGAGTGATGAATTTACAATATTAACATAATTAAAATAATAATAATAACAAGATTGTCAAGGGGATTATTCTCTCTCTCTTTCTCAGGATCAGATCATCCCCCCTGAGTCACATCTGCATCCCTGACTCCCCCCACTGGGCCTAAAGAGCACTGCCTGCTTGCCTCGCTCTGTGTGTGTGTGTGTGTGTGTGTGTGTGTGTGTGTGTGTGTGTGTGTGTGTGTGTGTGTGTGTGTGTGTGTGTGTGTGTGTGTGTGTGTGTGTGTGTGTGTGTGTGTGTGTGTGTGTGTGTGTGTATACAGTTGAAATCGTAAGTTTACATACAATTAGGTTGGAGTCATTAAAACGCGTTTTTCAACCACTCCACAAATTTCTTGTTAACAAACTACAGTTTTGGCAAGTCGGTTAGGACATCTACTTTGTGCATGACACAAGGAATTTCACTTATAATTCACTGTATCACAATTCCAGTGGGTCAGAAGTTTACATACACTAAGTTGACTGTGCCTTTAAACAGCTTGGAAAATTCCAGAAAATGATGTCATGGCTTTCATTTGCGAAAAGTGCAAATCAATCCCAGAACAACAGCAAAGGACCTTGTGAAGATGCTGGAGTAAACAGGTACAAAAGTATCTATATCCACAGTAAAACGAGTCTTATATTGACATAACCTGAAAGGCCACTCAGCAAGGAAGAAGCCACTGCTCCAAAACCGCCGTAAAAAAGCCAGACTACGGTTTGCAGCTGCATATGGGGACAAAGATCATACTTTTTGGAGAAATGTCCTCTGGTCTGATGAAACAAAAATAGAACTGTTTGGCCATGTTATGTTTGGAGGAAAAAGGGGGATGCTTGCAAGCCGAAGAACACCATCCCAACTGTGAAGCACAGGGATGGCAGCATCATGTTGTGGGGGTGTTTTGCTGCAGGAGGGACTGGTGCACTTCACAAAATAGATGGCATCATGAGGCAGGAAAATTATGTGGATATATTGAAGCAACATCACAAGACATCAGTCAGGATGTTAAAGCTTAGTCGCAAATGGGTCTTCCAAATGGACAATGACCCCAAGCATACTTCCAAAGTTGTGGCAAAATGGCTTAAGGACAACAAAGTCAAGGTTTTGGAGTGGCCATCACAAAGCCCTCACCTCAATCCAATAGAAAATGTGTGGGCAGAACGAAAAAGCTTGTGCGAGCAAGGAGGCCTACACACCTGACTATAGAGAGATAGTCAGGAGGAATGGGCCAAAATTCACCCAACTTATTGTGGGAAGCTTGTGGAAGGCTACCCGAAACGTTTGACCCAAGTTAAACAATTTAAAGGCAATGCTACCAAATACTAATTGAGTGTATGTAAACTTCTGACTCACTGGGAATGTGATGAAATAAATAAAAGCTGAAATAAATCCTTCTCTCTACTATTATTCTGACATTTCACATTCTTAAAATAAAGTGGTGATCCTAACTGACCTAAGACAGGGAATTTTTACTAGAATTAAATGTCAGGAATTGTGAAAAACTGAGTTTAAATGTATTTCGCTAAGGTGTACGTAAACTTCCGACTTCAACTGTATC
>NW_026600474.1:0-30000 GCF_029448725.1 Salvelinus fontinalis
TGTGATCAAAGAATCCACAGCAAAATGTAACTATATACCTTAGATTTATCCAATATCTACACAGAGCTGAATATGGAAAAACTCAACCCTGGTACACTGAATGAATTATGTGTGTATGAAAGCGAGAGAGAGATCCACAAAGAATTCGAAAACAAACCCGATTTTGATAAACTCCCATATCTACTGGGTGAAATACCAGTATGCCATCACAGCAGCAAGATTTGTGACCTGTTGCCACAAGAAAAGGGCAACCAGTGAAGAACAAACACCATTGTAAATACCCTTTTGTACTTTAACCATTTGCACATCGTTACAACACTGTAAATATACATAATATGACATTTGTAATGTCTCTATTCATTTGGAACTTCTGTGAGTGTAATATTTACTGTTCATTTTTATAGTTATTTCACTTTTGTATATTATCTACTTCACTTAACATATGTTTCCCATGACAATAAAGCCCCTTGAATTGAATTGAATTGAGAGCGAGAGAAGGCGAACTAATTGGAGGGAGAGATTTCTGGATTCACTTTCTTTCTGCTCGGTATTCTGTGTGAGTAGAGACGACAGACGGATCTGTGATGTGATGAACCCAGTTGGATTATTATAGTAACATATTCTATACTGCTTCTCTACATCCCCCACATCATTCATTATTTATCCACAACATCAAATAGTATGTGTGTTTGTGTCCATATCGTCCATTTGATTAGATGTGTGTGTGTGTGTGTGTGTGTGTGTCTCTGTGTGTCTCTGTGTCCTCGTGTGTGTTATCCATCCATGTCATGAGATGATAACAGATGATCACCAAATGGTTTCCCTTTGCTACAGTATAGATGTCACATAGCACCATGGCAACCAGTCAACTCGTGTGTGTGTGCGTTAATGTCTATGTTTGTGTGTGTGTGCGTTAATATCTATATGTTTGTGTGTGTGTGTGTGTGTGTGTGTGTGTGTGTGTGTGTGTGTGTGTGTGTGTGTGTGTGTGTGTGTGTGTGTGTGTGTGTGTGTGTGTGTGTGTGTGTGTGTGTTACTGGTGTCCCCTCTCTCTGAGTACTGGTAATAGTGATGGGACCCGTAGGGTTAAAGGAGAAGGCATATAGCAGTGTGTGTGTGTTACTGGTGTCCCCTCTCTGAGTACTGGTAATAGTGGTGGGACCGTAGGGTTAAAGGAGAAGGCATATAGCAGTGTGTGTGTGTGTTACTGGTGTCCTCTCTCTGAGTACTGGTAATAGTGGTGGGACCGTAGGGTTAAAGGAGAAGGCATATAGCAGTGTGTGTGTGTTACTGGTGTCCCCTCTCTGAGTACTGGTAATAGTGATAGGACCCGTAGGGTTAAAGGAGAAGGCATATAGCAGTGTGTGTGTGTTACTGGTGTCCTCTCTCTGAGTACTGGTAATAGTGGTGGGACCGTAGGGTTAAAGGAGAAGGCATATAGCAGTGTGTGTGTGTGTGTGTTACTGGTGTCCCCTCTCTGAGTACTGGTAATAGTGGTGGGACCGTAGGGTTAAAGGAGAAGGCATATAGCAGTGTGTGTGTGTGTGTGTGTTACTGGTGTCCTCTCTCTGAGTACTGGTAATAGGGATGGGACCCGTAGGGTTAAAGGAGAAGGCATATAGCAGTGTGTGTGTGTTACTGGTGTCCTCTCTCTGAGTACTGGTAATAGTGGTGGGACCGTAGGGTTAAAGGAGAAGGCATATAGCAGTGTGTGTGTGTGTGTGTTACTGGTGTCCCCTCTCTGAGTACTGGTAATAGTGGTGGGACCGTAGGGTTAAAGGAGAAGGCATATAGCAGTGTGTGTGTGTGTGTGTTACTGGTGTCCTCTCTCTGAGTACTGGTTATAGTGGTGGGACCGTAGGGTTAAAGGAGAAGGCATATAGCAGTGTGTGTGTGTGTGTGTTACTGGTGTCCCCTCTCTGAGTACTGGTAATAGTGGTGGGACCGTAGGGTTAAAGGAGAAGGCATATAGCAGTGTGTGTGTGTGTGTGTTACTGGTGTCCCCTCTCTGAGTACTGGTAATAGTGATGGGACCCGTAGGGTTAAAGGAGAAGGCATATAGCAGTGTGTGTGTGTGTGTGTGTTACTGGTGTCCCCTCTCTGAGTACTGGTAATAGTGGTGGGACCGTAGGGTTAAAGGAGAAGGCATATAGCAGTGTGTGTGTGTGTTACTGGTGTCCCCTCTCTGAGTACTGGTAATAGTGATGGGACACGTAGGGTTAAAGGAGAAGGCATATAGCAGTGTGTGTGTGTGTGTTACTGGTGTCCCCTCTCTGAGTACTGGTAATAGTGGTGGGACCGTAGGGTTAAAGGAGAAGGCATATAGCAGTGTGTGTGTGTGTGTGTTACTGGTGTCCCCTCTCTGAGTACTGGTAATAGTGGTGGGACCGTAGGGTTAAAGGAGAAGGCATATAGCAGTGTGTGTGTGTGTGTGTTACTGGTGTCCCCTCTCTGAGTACTGGTAATAGTGATGGGACCGTAGGGTTAAAGGAGAAGGCATATAGCAGTGTGTGTGTGTTACTGGTGTCCCCTCTCTGAGTACTGGTAATAGTGATGGGACCCGTAGGGTTAAAGGAGAAGGCATATAGCAGTGTGTGTGTGTGTTACTGGTGTCCCCTCTCTGAGTACTGATAATAGTGGTGGGACTGTAGGGTTAAAGGAGAAGGCATATAGCAGTGTGTGTGTGTGTTACTGGTGTCCTCTCTCTGAGTACTGGTAATAGTGGTGGGACTGTAGGGTTAAAGGAGAAGGCATATAGCAGTGTGTGTGTGTTACTGGCGTCCCCTCTCTGAGGCAATATCATAACAGTCTCCACTCTTCTGGGAAGGTTTTCCACTAGATGTTGGAACGTTGCTGCGGGGCTGGCTCACAGTCAGCATTCCAATTCATCCCAAAGGTGTTTTATGGGGTTGAAGTCAGGGCTCTGTGCAGGCCAGTCAGGTTCTTCCTCACCGATCTCGAGAAACCATTTCTTTATGGAACTTAGTTTGTTCACGGGGGAATTGTCATGCTGGAACAGGAAAGGGCCGTCTCCAAACTGTTGCCACAAAGTTGCAATCTAGAAGAAAAAGAAACGCACACCTATTTAGGTGAGGTGCTGGCTAGCGGAGTAGAACACTTCAAAATAAAGGAGAGCCGCACACTCTAGGAGCTCAGATGCAAAAATGTAATATCCAACGTTTCAACAGCCAAGCTGTCTTCATCAGGGTATTTCACAAAGTTGCAGCATAGAATCGTCTAGAATGTCATTATATGCTGTAGCGTTAAGACCTAGCCTGAACCATGAAAAACAGCCCCAGACCATTATTCATCCTCCACCAAACTTTACAGTTGGCACTATGCATTGGGGCAGGTAGCGTTCTCCTGGCATCCGCCACACCCAGATGCGTCCGCCGGACTGCCTAGTCTGCCCTCGCGAAAGAGTCTCCTTCTTAAGCTTAGCAGATGGATAAAACCCGGTACAGCTACTGTACTGTTGAAGGACGATTTATTGCCATTGCTTCCTAGGTACAGTAGAGACTGAAATGAGTCAAACTGAAATACAGAAAGAGAAGAACAATGAGTATGACTTGTTGTATGCTAGCTGAATACGAGGATTCATTCTCAGTAACAACGCAGCATATATTTGTGTAGATGTTGATGGACACAGGAATATGCAGCGTTATGCATCAAACCGGATGTAAATGATTCCCCAAAACATGACAAGATCCAATGCACTGAACAGATATCCAAGATTCATAAACCTCATTAAAACGATCACCCGTCCAAAATGTCATCATGAATTGAATGCCACATATGTTATGGTTGACTTTACTTACAGACAATGCTTCTACAAAATGGCAGCAAGAAGGATGGAGTTTGATAATGTCTGCAGCTCCACAGTGTGACATTCACCATTATTGAATGAAACAATTCTTCTTCTACAGGGCTTAGCATATTAAACGAACAACACACATCAACACAGGACTGTGGCCCCCAAGTGGTCAACAATGGAGTTACACGATAGCCTAAAGGAACTCAAACCAAACTACAGGGGCCAGAACACTGCTAGATGGTGAAGCGTGATTCATCACTCCAGGGAAAGTGTTTCCACTCCTCCAGAGTCCAATGGCGGCGAGCTTTACACCACTCCAGCCGACACTTGGCATTGCGCATGGTGATCTTAGGCAGCTGCTCGGCCATGGAAACCCATTTCATAAAGCTCCCGACTAACAGTTGCGTCCAGAGGCAGTTTGTAACTCGGTAGGGAATGTTGCAACAGAGGATTTTTATGTGCTTCAACACTCGGCGGTCCCGTTCTGTGAGCTTGTGTGGCCTAACACTTCACGGTCCCGTTCTGTGAGCTTGTGTGGCCTAACACTTCACGGTCCCGTTCTGTGAGCGTGTGTGGCCTAACACTTCACGGTCCCGTTCTGTGAGCTTGTGTGGCCTAACACTTCACAGTCCCGTTCTGTGAGCTTGTGTGGCCTAACACTTCACGGTCCCGTTCTGTGAGCTTGTGTGGCCTAACACTTCACGGTCCCGTTCTGTGAGCTTGTGTGGCCTAACACTTCACGGTCCCGTTCTGTGAGCTTGTGTGGCCTAACACTTCACGGTCCCGTTCTGTGAGCGTGTGTGGCCCAACACTTCACGGTCCCGTTCTGTGAGCTTGTGTGGCCTAACACTTCACGGTCCCGTTCTGTGAGCTTGTGTGGCCTAACACTTCACGGTCCCGTTCTGTGAGCTTGTGTGGCCTAACAATTCACGGTCCCGTTCTGTGAGCTTGTGTGGCCTAACACTTCACGGTCCCGTTCTGTGAGCTTGTGTGGCCTAACACTTCACGGTCCCGTTCTGTGAGCTTGTGTGGCCTAACACTTCACGTCCCGTTCTGTGAGCTTGTGTGGCCTAACACTTCACGGTCCCGTTCTGTGAGCTTGTGTGGCCTAACACTTCACGGTCCCGTTCTGTGAGCTTGTGTGGCCTAACACTTCACGTCCCGTTCTGTGAGCTTGTGTGGCCTAACACTTCACGGTCCCGTTCTGTGAACTTGTGTGGCCTAACACTTCGCGGCTGAGTCATTGTTGCTCTTAGAGGTTTCTACTTCACAATAACATCACTTGTTCGCAGGACTCCCTAAGCTCTCTCTGGCACAGAGGGATGAAATGGACATTTCTCTGTTGTCCCATGAACTGGCAGAGGCCGTAACCCAGATGTCCCCCGGTCGTGCATGGGGGTCGATGGACTCCCAGTGGAGTGTTATAAAAACTTCTGGGGAATAATTGGACAGGACTTCTTTTGCGTGTTGCGTGAATGCGTCGGGGTAGGAGAGTTTGGGGGAGTTTGAGGGTGTGGGAGGTAAAGCCCTCTACAACCTCTGCATTAAGGTAAGGAACATTAGAAGCCTAACAGGAGTGAAGGCACATCAGTGGTAGGGGGTATGTGGGGAGGAGAGTATGGTGGGTTTTAGATGGAGGGGGCTCTACAAACCCCCAGTACCAAAGAGGTCAGGGGACCTCCAGTGAAGGGTTCTTCATGGAGCCCTGGCCACTAACAGCTGGTTGGCACGGGTTGAACCGGGAATTGGGCAGGGTTGTCCTTTCTGTGTCATGAAAGAAACTGTGATTCATGTCTTTTCTGTGTGCACCAGGTTAATGACATTAATGTCTCTGTTTGAATGTCTGTGTGAGAGGTTGGGGGGTGGTGTTTACTGTTGGGATGTCTGTGTGAGAAGTTGGGGTGGTTTTTACTGTTGGAATGTCTGTGTGAGAGGTTGGTGTGGTTTTACTGTTGGAATGTCTGTGTGAGAGGTTGGGGTGGTTTATACTGTTGGAATGTCTGTGTGAGAGGTTGGGGTGGTTTTTACTGTTGGAATGTCTGTGTGAGAGGTTGGGGGTGTTTTTTACTGTTGGAATGTCTGTGTGAGAGGTTGGGGTGGTTGTTACTGTTGGAATGTCTGTGTGAGAGGTTGGGGTGGTTTTTACTGTTGGAATATCTGTGTGAGAGATTGGGGTGGTTTTTACTGTCAGGATGTCTGTGTGAGAGGTTGGGGTGGTTTTTACTGTTGGAATGTCTGTGTGAGAGGTTGGGGGTGGTGTTTACTGTTGGAATGTCTGTGTGAGAGGTTGGGGTGGTGTTTACTGTTGGGATGTCTGTGTGAGAGGTTGGGGTGGTTTTTACTGTTGGGATGTCTGTGTGAGAGGTTGGGGTGGTTTTACTGTTGGAACATCTGTGTGAGAGGTTGGGGTGGTTTTTACTGTTGGAATGTCTGTGTGAGAGGTTGGGGTGGTGTTTACTGTTGGAATGTCTGTGTGAGAGGTTGGGGGTGGTTTTACTGTTGGAATGTCTGTGAGAGGTTGGGGGAGGTTTTTACTGCTGGAATGTCTGTGTGAGAGGTTGGGGTGGTGTTTACTGTTGGGATGTCTGTGTGAGAGGTTGGGGTGGTTTTTACTGTTGGAATGTCTGTGTGAGAGGTTGGGGTGGTTTTACTGTTGTAATGTCTGTGTGAGAGGTTGGGGGTGGTTTTACTGTTGGAATGTCTGTGTGAGAGGTTGGGGAGGTTTTACTGTTGTAATGTCTGTGTGAGAGGTTGGGGGTGGTTTTACTGTTGGAATGTCTGTGAGAGGTTGGGGGAGGTTTTTACTGCTGGAATGTCTGTGTGAGAGGTTGGGGGAGGTTTTTACTGGTGGAATGTCTGTGTGAGAGGTTGGGGTGGTTTTACTGTTGTAATGTCTGTGTGAGAGGTTGGGGTGGTTTTACTGTTGGAATGTTTATAAAGGGGTACAGGTATTCAAATAAGGAAAAGGCCAAATGTTTGTTGTTGAACTTTCTGTTTGCTCAGGCAAAGTTGGCTGTTTGACTAACAAGGAGGAACAGGGTCAAAGGTGGGGGGATAACAGATCCTTTAATGAGATGGTCTCTGCCCACCTTAGGGTTGCGTTTGAGTTCTATAGAATGATAAAATGTGTGGAGATGTTTGAGGAGATATGGTGTGATGGGGGGGCTGTCTGTATAGCTGGGGAAGATGTTTGAGGAGATATGGTGTGATGGGGGGGCTGTCTGTATAGCTGGGGAAGATGTTTGAGGAGATATGGTGTGTTGGGGGGGCTGTCTGTACAGCTGGGGAAGATGTTTTGGATATACGGTTGTAGGAGAGGGTATTGTTTTGGGTATTGTGATAGTGGTTTGTATCATGTGGTAGATGGAAAGGTGAGTATGGAACATGTATGCAGTACAGGATATACACTGCTCAAAAAAATAAAGGGAACACCTAAACAACACAATGTAACTCCAAGTCAATCACACTTCTGTGAAATCAAACTGTCCACTTAGGAAGCAACACTGATTGACAATAAATTTCACATGCTGTTGTGCAAATGGAATAGACAAAAGGTGGAAATTATAGGCAATTAGCAAGACACCCCCAAAACCCAGCAGCAGGACCGCTACCTCTGCCTTTGTGCAAGGAGGTGCACTGCCAGAGCCCTGCAAAATGACCTCCAGCAGGCCACAAATGTGCATGTGTCTGCTCAAACGGTCAGAAACAGACTCCATGAGGGAGGTATGAGGGCCCGACGTCCACAGGTGGGGGTTGTGCTTACAGCCCAACACCGTGCAGGACGTTTGGCATTTGCCAGAGAACACCAAGATTGGCAAATTCGCCACTGGCGCCCTGTGCTCTTCACAGATGAAAACAGGTTCACACTGAGCACATGAGCACGTGACAGACGTGACAGAGTCTGGAGACGCCGTGAAGAACGTTCTGCTGCCTGCAACATCCTCCAGCATGACCGGTTTGGCGATGGGTCAGTCATGGTGTGGGGTGGCATTTCTTTGTGGGGCCGCACAGCCCTCCATGTGCTCGCCAGAGGTAGCCTGACTGCCAATAGGTACCGAGATGAGATCCTCAGACCCCTTGTGAGACCATATGCTGACACATGCACATTTGTGGCCTGCTGGAGGTCATTTTGCAGGGCGCTGGCACTGCACCTCCTTGCACAAAGGCGGAGGTAGCGGTCCTGCTGCTGGGTTGTTGCCCTCCTACGGCCTCCTCCACGTCTCCTGATGTACTGGCCTGTCTCCTGGTAGCGCCTCCATGCTCTGGACACTACGCTGACAGACACAGCAAACCTTTTTGCCACAGCTCGCATTGATGTGCCATCCTGGATGAACAGCACTACCTGAGCCACTTGTGGGGGTTGTAGACTCCGTCTCATGCTACCACTAGAGTGAGAGCACCGCCAGCATTCAAAAGTGACCAAAACATCAGCCAGGAAGCATAGGAACTGAGAAGTGGTCTGTGGTCACCACCTGCAGAATCACTCCTTTTTTGGGGGTGTCTTGCTAATTGCCTATAATTTCCACCTTTTGTCTATTCCATTTGCACAACAGCATGTGAAATTTATTGTCAATCAGTGTTGCTTCCTAAGTGGACAGTTTGATTTGACAGAAGTGTGATTGACTTGGAGTTACATTGTGTTGTTTAATAAGTGTTCCCTTTATTTTTTTGAGCAGTGTATTTTTATTTTTTATTTTTAAGGGGAGTTTTAAATGAAATTAGAATGTTTCAGTAAAGAAAGTCAAAAGTCTGTTGCTCTCTCTCTCTGTCTCTGTCTCTGTCTCTGTCTCTGTCTCTGTCTCTGTCTCTGTCTCTCTCTCTCTCTCTCTCTCTCTCTCTCTCTCTCTCTCTCTCTCTCTCTCTCTCTCTCTCTCTCTCTCTCTCTCTCTCTCTCTCTCTCTCTCTCTCTCTCGGAGCAATCAACGTCATCCTCATGACATGTGGTTTAATTAAAGTTTATAGTTTTTAAGCCTAGGGGAAAAAGCAAGGGGGGGAGAGAGAAAGGGGAGACGGAGGTAAGGAGAAGGATAGAGAGAGGAAGATGGAGCGAGATGGAGGGAGGGAGAAGAGGGAGACGGAGGTAAGGAGAAGGATAGAGAGAGGAAGATTGAGAGAGATGGATGGAGGGAGGGAGGAGGGGGAGACGGATGTAAGGAGAAGGATAGAGAGAGGAAGATGGAGAGAGATGGAGGGGGAGACAGATGTAAGGAAAAGGATAGAGAGAGGAAGGAGGAAGGAGAATGATAGAGAGAGTAAGAGGGAGAGAGAGGAAGGAGAAGGATAGAAAGAGGAAGAGAGGGAGGGAGGGATATGGGGAAATAAAGAGATTGGACAAGAGAGGAAGACAGGCACAATAATAGTAAATGAACAAACATTTCACCAACTGGGGACATTATGTTAGTCCCCACAAGGTCAAATGCTATTTCTAGGGGGTTTACGGTTAAGGTTAAAATTATTGTTAGGGTTAGAATTAGGGTTAGGAGCTAGGTTTACTTTTAGGGTTGGGAGCTAGGACTAGGTTTAGGAGCTAGGGCTAGGTTTAGGAGCTAGGGCTAGGTTTAGGAGCTAGGGCTAGGTTTAGGAGCTAGGACTAGGTTTAGGAGCTAGGGCTAGGTTTAGGAGCTAGGGCTAGGTTTAGGAGCTAGGACTAGGTTTAGGATCTAGGGCTAGGTTTAGGATCTAGGGCTAGGTTTAGGAGCTCGGGCTAGGTTTAGGTAAGGGTTAGGGTAAGGGTTAAAGTTTGGGATAGGGTAAAAACACAATGTTTATCCAGAGTCATGGTATTACCCAAGCCTGCTTCATGGTCATAGCACTCACTTTTGCCCCCTTTTTTTTAAGGGATGTCTGACGTTCTCAGGACATGGATAGGCATCCAATTTCAAAGACACTCATGAGAGATCTGCCTGTCAAAAACAATTTAGCAACAACAAAAAATGCATCTTCATCTTCCTTCCTTCCTCTTTTTCTCTTTCTCTCTCGCTCCCTTTCTCTGTTCTCTCTTCACCACTTTCACTTCTCTATCCTTCTCTATCTCTCCGACTGATAAGAGGGTATGGAGGGAGAGGGTGAAGGTGTGGGAGAGGGAGAGGGTGTGGGAGAGGGTGTGGGAGAGGGAGAGGGAGAGAGAGAGAGATGCAGAGGGAAAGGGAGAGGGAGAGAGAGAGAAACTGACTGACAGGGTTTTAACTATTTTTTTCTCTCTGCTAATGTATAATTCAGGTGTGGTATTTGAGTGCTTTGCCTCAACCGTCCAGTATTATAAACAGTGCTTGGTGGGATCGACAAGTGTTTGATAATTATTTTATCATTTCGCCTGCATGCACTGCAGTCCTTCTCTTTATCTCACCTTCCCCCCTCTCCCCCTCTCTCCTTCTCTCTCTTTTCAATCTATCTCTCGCCATGTTCCTTTTGTCCAACATAATAGCTTTCTCCATGTTCTCTTTTCAATCCCTCCTGACTACTACTGTGTTTGTTTCCTTCCATCCCTCCATCCCTTCATCCATCCATCCCTGCATCTATTCATCCCTTCATCCATCCATCCATCCATCCATCCATCCATCCATCCATCCATCCATCCATCACTCCATCCCTCTATACCTTCATCCCTGCATCCATTCATCCTTTCATCCCTCCATCACTCCATCCCTGCATCCATCCCTCCATCCATCCATCCATCCCTCCATCCCTCTATACCTCCATCACTCCATCGCTCCATCACTCCATCCCTCCATTCCTTCATCACTTCATGTATCTGGGCCAATCTTGATGTCACTATTTTGATTTCATCACAATAGTCATTTACAACATTAACAATGTCTACACTGTATTTCTGATCAATTTGATGTTATTTTAATGGATAAAACAATTTGCTTTTCTTTCAAAAACAAGGACATTTCTAAGTGACCACAAACTTTAGAACGGTAGTGTATATATTTAATTTATACTATAATACTATTCATTGTATAGATTGTGTATATACTATAATAGTGTTCATTGTATAGATTGTGTATATACAGGGCTCCCTTGTGTATATACTATAATACTGTTCACTGTATAGATTGTGTATATACGGGGCTCCCTTGTGTATATAATATAATAGTGTTCACTGTATAGATTGTGTATATACAGAGCTCCCTTGTGTATATAATATAAAAGTGTTCACTGTATAGATTGTGTATATACAAATAGTGTTCATTGTATAGATTGTGTATATACAGGGCTCCCTTGTGAAAGAGTTCTTGGCCTCGATTGGACTTCTTGTGAAAATAAAGGTTAAATAAGTAAATGATAATTGTCGCCCTCGAGAACACAATGCCCCGCCCTTCTCTCTCTGTTTCCCCATAGCAACCATAAAACAACCAAACAGTGGAATGTTGATGGTTATAAAGTCACTATGTACTGTAGGCGAGGCAGCACCCTGCTATCGAGGCGACGTTGAATAGCAGGACAATACAAACAGGGTTTGAAGTGAGCACAATAACCCTGCACGTGACCAGACATAGTTCCTCTCCGATGGGACAGCTTCTGAACATGTTTTATGCTGTACGTGGTTGATGATCCTGTTATAAACAGTGGAGTAAAGGTATATTTTGGGTTGTGATGGGGTACGATAGTTGCGCTATGCTCTTGAGACATTTCTAAGTTATATGATTTAAATCTGCGATTTAATTGACCTCATTCCGAACTCCTCCTCTTCTCCCCCAAACTCCCTCTGTTCTTCAATAGCTCTGAGCCTGTTTCTTCAACACTCCCGTCTTTCCTCAGCTCAAGCTACTCTAGTTCTTCTGCTGCCGTCACAGCTCTAGGGGCAGAAGCATCACATTGGGAAGAGTGTTAGAGGAGCTGTCTGTAGTTCTGGAACTAAATGGTCTTCGGCGCCTGGGGAACAGTGGGTTAACTCCCTTGCTCAGGGGCAGAATGACAGATTTTTACCTTTGTCAGCTCGGGGATTCGATCCAGCAACCTTTCGGTTACAACGCTCTAACCACTAGGCACTGTCCATTGTGCAGAAATCTATAGAAGCTGTCCCTAGTTCTGGACTGAAATCTGTCCATGGTGGTGAAATCTATAGGAGCTGTCCCTAGTTCTGGACTGAAATGGCCCTGTACGTGGTGATGAAATCTATAGAAGCTGTCCCTAGTTCTGGACTGAAATGGCCCTGTCCATGGTGGTGAAATCTAGAGGAGCTGTCCCTAGTGCTGGACTAAAATGGCCCTGTCCATGGTGGTGAAATCTAGAGGAGCTGTCCCTAGTCCTGGACTGAAATGGCCCTGTCCATGGTGTTGAAATCTATAGGAGCTGTCCCTAGTTCTGGACTGAAATGGCCCTGTCCATGGTGGTGAAATCTAGAGGAGCTGTCCCTAGTTCTGGACTGAAATGGCCCTGTCCATGGTGGTGAAATCTATAGGAGCTGTCCCTAGTTCTGGACTGAAATGGCCCTGTCCATGGTGGTGAAATCTAGAGGAGCTGTCCATAGTTCTCGACTGAAATGACCCTGTCCATGGTGGTGAAATCTAGAGGAGCTGTCCATAGTTCTGGACTGAAATGGCCCTGTCCATGGTGGTGAAATCTAGAGGAGCTGTCCCTAGTTCTGGACTGAAATGGCCCTGTCCATGGTGTTGAAATCTAGAGGAGCTGTCCATGATGCTGAAACTATTTCATACACCTTGGTAAATATTGTGTCAGATCTCTCCCTGCTAGCTGAGGTGTGCTGTTGTCTGTAGTGATTCTGTAACTATGCTGATGATGTAACAGTGTATCAGAGACCTGCTGGAGGAAGCAGATGCATAAACATCCTTAATAAACAACAACTCTGCTCTCATTAGTAAGAGAGGAGACGAGCTAGAGATATCATTATCCATACCTCATGCTGTCTTCTGTCCCTCTTCTCTCTCTCTCTCTCTCTCTCTCTCTCTCTGTCTGTCTGTCTGTCTGTCTGTCTGTCTGTCTGTCTGTCTGTCTGTCTGTCTGTCTGTCTGTCTGTCTGTCTGTCTGTCCGTCCGTCCGTCCGTCCGTCCGTCCGTCCGTCCGTCCGTCCGTCCCCTGAATCTCCCCCGTCTCTCCCTCCCTTCTTTCTGTACCCGTTCTTCTCTCCCCTATCCTCTCACCTCTCTATCTGTACAGCCACGCCCCTATCCTCTCACCTCTCTATCTGTACAGCCACGCCCCTATCCTCTCACCTCTCTATCTGTACAGCCACGCCCCTATCCTCTCACCTCTCTATCTGTACAGCCACCCCCCTATCCTCTCACCTCTCTATCTGTACAGCCACGCCCCTATCCTCTCACCTCTCTATCTGTACAGCCACGCCCCTATCCTCTCACCTCTCTATCTGTACAGCCACGCCCCTATCCTCTCACCTCTCTATCTGTACAGCCACCCCCCTATCCTCTCACCTCTCTATCTGTACAGCCACGCCCCTATCCTCTCACCTCTCTATCTGTACAGCCACGCCCCTATCCTCTCACCTCTCTATCTGTACAGCCACGCCCCTATCCTCTCACCTCTCTATCTGTACAGTGAATTCTAGAGGAGCTGTCCATAGTTCTGGACTGAGATGGCCCTGTCCATGGTGGCCCTGTCCTCTCTCCCCCCTCCCTCTCTCTCGCTACCTCTCCACGGCTTCCTGGCATTCTGAAATGTAGAAATGACAACGGGAGCATGGTGTTTTTACTGTCTCTTAAAAGAGTGTGCGCGTGTATGTTTGAGTCTGTGTGTGTTGTGCTAAAGAACACCAGGAGGACCAGAACAGACAGAAGTCTGCTTCCTTCAGAAAACGATACATTGCAATTGCAGACATGGCTGAGTTTACCCTTTGGCCTCAGAACTGCCTCAATTCATCAGGGCATTTGGGCCCTGGTCAATAGTAGAGCCCTTTGGACCCTGGTCAATAGTAGAGCCCTTTGGGCCCTGGTCAATAGTAGAGCCCTATGGGCCCTGGTCAATAGTAGAGCCCTTTGGTCCCTGGTCAACAGTAGAGCCCTATGGGCCCTGGTCAATAGTAGAGCCCTTTGGGCCCTGGTCAATAGTAGAGCCCTATGGGCCCTGGTCAATAGTAGAGCCCTATGGGCACTGGTCAATAGTAGAGCCCTTTGGGCCCTGGTCAATTGTAGAGCCCTTTGGTCCCTGGTCAAAAGTAGAGCCCTACAGACCCTGGTCAATAGTAGAGCCCTTTGGTCCCTGGTCAATAGTAGAGCCCTATTGGCCCTGGTCAATAGTAGAGCCCTTTGGGCCCTGGTCAATAGTAGAGCCCTTTGGGCCCTGGTCAATAGTAGAGCCCTTTGGGCCCTGGTCAATAGTAGAGCCCTTTGGGCCCTGGTAAATAGTAGAGACCATTGTTCCTGGTCAAATGAAGTGCACCATATAAGGAATAGGGTGCCATTTGGAACGCAGCCTTGCTCTCCATGTCTGATAGTGTAGCGCTAATACATGAGAGAGAGAGAGACAGAGAGACAGAGAGACAGAGAGACAGAGAGACACAGAGACACAGAGACACAGAGACACAGAGACACAGACACACAGAGACACAGACAGAGACAGACAGAGACACAGAGACACAGAGACACAGAGACACAGAGACACAGACAGAGACAGACAGAGACAGACAGAGACAGACAGAGACAGAGACACAGACAGAGACAGACAGAGACAGACAGAGACAGACAGAGACAGACAGAGACAGACAGAGACAGAGACACAGACAGAGACAGAGAACCCAGGTTTAGTTCCTAGCAATTCATGTAAGGGTCTTTTTTGTTATTACATTACATCATCATCATGTTCTGTGTTCTGGAAGTAATATTAATTGTACCAAAAGCTCCATGTACTTGTTTTGATAATGATGTCAGACAAGCGATGACTATGCATTCAAATATAGAATATAATATAAAGAGTCACAATATACTACAGGCCATCGTTTTGATTATGATATTGCGGAAGCAGAGATTGAATTAGCATATTATCTTAGAAATTACATAATTGCAGCGGATCTCCCTCTCTCTCACACTCACTGCAGGATTCAGTCATGTCCCATAATCCTCTAGCACTGTAGAGAATATCGAAATACATTGAGCCGCTCAGTTTGGACGCACGCACGCACGCACACACACACAAACATACACACACATACACACATGCTCGTTCGCTCGCTCGCTCACACACACACACACAAACATGCATACATACACACACACTAGCCTTCAGCTCTGAGGCGCTGTCTGACATCATTTCCCAGGATCAGCTGGGGCTGCAGTTTCCTAAAGTAGTCGAGGAGCTTTAGAATATTATGCACAAGTAGAGTTCTGAGTGTTCCAGACTTAGAGCTTTGAATATACAAAAGATATAAGCATCCCTTTCTATAAAACTCCAGACTCCAGACTTAGTCCAACTAAGCTCCTATTTCTATAAATGGACTCGGAAGTGAGTCGTGCACTTGAGGTACACACAGGCACGCGCACACACACACACACACACACACACACACACACACACACACACACACACACACACACACACACACACACACACACACACACACACACACACACACACACACACACACACACACACACACACACACACACACACACACACACTAATTAGCGTGGAGAAATCCCTTGTGTTGGTAGCAGTGGGCTGTAGCTAATAGTGAGTTATTTAGTCCAACTAGAGCTTGTTGGAACAACATCTGAGTGCTTTGCATCACACCATCACCAACTAACTGGCTCCTACACTTTCTGGATTCTCCTTTCTTTCTGTCTATGTTCTCTTTCTTTTCTTTCTTTCTTTCTTTCTTTCTTTCTTTCTTACTTTCTTTCTTTCTGTGTTCTCTTTCTTTCTGTGTTTTCTTTCTTTGTGTTTTCTTTCTCTCTCTCTCTCTCTCTCTGTGTTCTCTCTCTGTTCTCTCTCTCCCTCTCTCTATATTTGTTCATTCCCAATGAGCAATTGGAGCGCGAGGTATTGCATTTTGGGAAGTTTGCAAGTTCAATTAAGATTGTCCTGTTGGGTTACAAACACCCGGCTTTGAAACAGGTTATGTCGTTTCGGCGACAGGTGTTTGTTTTTGGACTCACCGGAGCAGACTTTGTAGTTAATTTAAAGTCAAGTATGACAACAGACAGTATATGGCTTATGCTAGTACGGGTAGTCAACGGTGTTTTGAGTGTGGGGATGTTGGCCAAAAGCGACATGCTTGCCCGAAAAGGGAGAAGGCGGAGGGAGGGGCGCAGGTGGTCCTCGTATCGCCTGGGCCCACTGATGTAGAGAGAGGTGGTCCTCGTAACGTCTGGGCCCACTGATGTAGAGAGAGGTGGTCCTCGTAACGCCTGGGCCCACTGATGTAGAGAGAGGTGGGCCGACAGTGATAGAGCAGTCACAAGCACCTGTTGCTGAGGAACAAGCTGTCCACGTTGAGGGTACGGAGTTGCAGCTTGTACCAGAGGGGAACATAGCGTCTGTTATGCAGCAGAAAAATATTGTTGTAGAAGGTAAGGATGGATTTGGGGAGGCAATTCCCCAGACTGCTGAGGAGATGCCCAGTACGAGTGATGGGGTTCAGGTGGGGGTTCAGGTGGGGCTAGACTCCCATGTAGTGGAGGAGATGCCCACTACGAGTAATGGGGTTCAGGTGGGGCTAGTCTCCCAGGTAGTGGAGGAGATGCCCACTACGAGTAGTGGGGTTCAGGTGGGGCTAGTCTCCCAGGTAGTGGAGGAGATGCCCACTACGAGTAATGGGGTTCAGGTGGGGCTAGTCTCCCAGGTAGTGGAGAAGATGCCCACTATGAGTAATGGGGTTCAGGTGGGGCTAGTCTCCCAGGTAGTGGAGGAGATGCCCACTATGAGTAATGGGGTTAAGGTGGGGCTAGTCTCCCAGGTAGTGGAGGAGATGCCCACTATGAGTAATGGGGTTCAGGTGGGGCTAGTCTCCCAGGTAGTGGAGGAGATGCCCACTATGAGTAATGGGGTTCAGGTGGGGCTAGTCTCCCAGGTAGTGGAGGAGATGCCCACTATGAGTAATGGGGTTCAGGTGGGGCTAGTCTCCCAGGTAGTGGAGGAGATGCCCACTATGAGTAATGGGGTTCAGGTGGGGCTAGTCTCCCAGGTAGTGGAGTAGATGCCCACTACGAGTAATGGGGTTCAGGTGTGGCTAGTCTCCCAGGTAGTGGAGGAGATGCCCACTACGAGTAATGGGGTTCAGGTGGGGCTAGTCTCCCAGGTAGTGGAGGAGATACGAGTGATGGGGTGCAAGTGGGGAGTGTTCAGAGTGATGTGGCTGAGGGGAGTCAGTGGTCTGTGGCCTCAGTTGAGGAGGATCAGGAGAAGGATATGGACATCTCTGTTGATATGACAGCAGCTGGTGACGACTCAATTTAAAATTTAGCGGATGTAAATGGGTTCCTGGATCAGACTTTTGGGAAATCTGTCAAATTGGCAGATTTCATTGATGTTGATAAGTTTGTGAGGTCAGTTGTGGTGTTACAGGAGACACCAGTTAGACGGTGGGGTTAGACCAGTTAGACGGTGGGGTTAGACCAGTTAGACCAGTTAGACGGTGGGGTTAGACCAGTTAGACGGTGGGGTTAGACCAGTTAGACGGTGGGGTTAGACCAGTTAGACGGTGGGGTTAGACCAGTTAGACGGTGGGGTTAGATCAGTTAGACGGTGTGGTTAGACCAGTTAGACGGTGGGGTTAGACCAGTTAGACGGTGGGGTTAGACCAGTTAGACGGTGTGGTTAGACCAGTTAGACGGTGGGGTTAGACCAGTTAGACCAGTTAGACGGTGGGGTTAGACCAGTTAGACGGTGGGGTTAGACCAGTTAGACGGTGGGGTTAGACCAGTTAGACGGTGGGGTTAGAACAGTTAGACGGTGGGGTTAGACCAGTTAGACGGTGGGGTTAGACCAGTTAGACGGTGGGGTTAGACCAGTTAGACGGTGGGGTTAGACCAGTTAGACGGTGGGTTAGACCAGTTAGACGGTGGGGTTAGACCAGTTAGACGGTGGGGTTAGACCAGTTAGACGGTGGGGTTAGACCAGTTAGACGGTGGGGTTAGACCAGTTAGACGGTGGGGTTAGACCAGTTAGACGGTGGGGTTAGACCAGTTAGACGGTGGGGTTAGACCAGTTAGACGGTGGGGTTAGACCAGTTAGACGGTGGGGTTAGACCAGTTAGACGGTGTGGTTAGACCAGTTAGACGGTGGGGTTAGACCAGTTAGACGGTGGGGTTAGACCAGTTAGACGCTGGGGTTAGACCAGTTAGACGGTGGGGTTAGACCAGTTAGACGGTGGGGTTAGACCAGTTAGACGGTGGGGTTAGACCAGTTAGACGGTGGGTTAGACCAGTTAGACGGTGGGGTTAGACGGTGGGGTTAGACCAGTTAGACGGTGGGGTTAGACCAGTTAGACGGTGGGGTTAGACCAGTTAGACGGTGGGGTTAGACCAGTTAGACCAGTTAGATGGTGGGGTTAGACCAGTTAGACGGTGGGGTTAGACCAGTTAGACGGTGGGGTTAGACCAGTTAGACCAGTTAGATGGTGGGGTTAGACCAGTTAGACGGTGGGGTTAGACCAGTTAGACGGTGGGGTTAGACCAGTTAGACGGTGGGGTTAGACCAGTTAGACGGTGGGTTAGACCAGTTAGACGGTGTGGTTAGACCAGTTAGACGGTGGGGTTAGACCAGTTAGACAGTGGGGTTAGACCAGTTAGACGGGGGGTTAGACCAGTTAGACGGTGGGGTTAGACCAGTTAGACGGGGGGTTAGACCAGTTAGACCAGTTAGACGGTGGGGTTAGACCAGTTAGACGGTGGGGTTAGACCAGTTAGACCAGTTAGACGGTGGGGTTAGACCAGTTAGACCAGTTAGACGGTGAGGTTAGACCAGTTAGACGGTGGGGTTAGACCAGTTAGACGGTGGGGTTAGACCAGTTAGACGGTGGGGTTAGACGGTGGGGTTAGACCAGTTAGACGGTGGGGTTAGACCAGTTAGACGGTGGGGTTAGACCAGTTAGACGGTGGGGTTAGACCAGTTAGACCAGTTAGACGGTGGGGTTAGACCAGTTAGACCAGTTAGACGGTGGGGTTAGACCAGTTAGACCAGTTAGACGGTGTGGTTAGACCAGTTAGACGGTGGGGTTAGACCAGTTAGACCAGTTAGACCAGTTAGACGGTGGGGTTAGACCAGTTAGACGGTGGGGATAGACCAGTTAGACGGTGGGGTTAGACCAGTTAGACGGTGGGGTTAGACCAGTTAGACGGTGGGGTTAGACCAGTTAGACGGTGGGGTTAGACCAGTTAGACGGTGGGGTTAGACCAGTTAGACGGTGGGGTTAGACCAGTTAGACGGTGGGGTTAGACCAGTTAGACGGTGGGGTTAGACGGTGGGGTTAGACCAGTTAGACGGTGGGGTTAGACCAGTTAGACGGTGGGGTTAGACCAGTTAGACGGTGGGGTTAGACCAGTTGACTGAGAAGAAGCGGTTCCGCTTGAGGAAATGTGTTACTGCTGTCACGGCAGCAAAAGGTAGAGGGAAACGTAGTCAGGTTCAGAGAACATTAAAACAATGATGGTGATCATGCCTGATAGGGTTTTATTTTCTCTGTGGTTTCTGTGTGGATTCTTCTGCTTTTCCTTTCTCTTTTCTATATGGAGGTACTAAGGGTAGGTTCTCTCAATATTAATGGGTGAAGGGAGAGGAATAAAAGGGCTTGGGTATTAGACTTAATAAAACAGAAAAGGCTTAATGTAGTTTTCCTACAGGAGACACATAGTGATGAGGCTAACGAGGTTGACTGGGGAATGTGGTGGGAGGGGCAGCATATACTCAGTCATGGTACTAATTTCAGTGCTGGGGTGGCCATCTTGTTTTCCTCAGGCTTAGGGGTGACTGTGATATCTACAACAGAGGTTGTCAACAGTCGGTTTTTATTGGTCAAGGTGGATGTTATGTTTAGTTGTTTATTTTGTATGTTTATGCTCCTAATGAGGGTACAGAGCGTATTGTTGTGTTTGATCAGATAAAGGAAACCTGTAGACAGTGTGACCAAGAGGGGTGTGGTTTTAGGGGACTGGAACGATACAGTGGATTTTACTGTTGATCACACCACTGAAGAACCTCACCTGCGTTCAGCCACTTCTCTGCCTGGTCTATTAACTGAGTTTGAGCTTTCTGATGTGTGGAGAGTAAGAAATGCAAAAGTTAGGCAGTACACATGGCTAAAAGTTAATGAAGGTCGTGTCAGTTCAGCAAGGTTAGACAGGTTGTATGTATCTGATCTCTACTGTAGTAGGGTTGGAAGGTTAGACAGGTTGTATGTATCTGATCACTACTGTAGTAGGGTTGGAAGGTTAGACAGGTTGTATGTATCTGATCTCTACTGTAGTAGGGTTGGAAGGTTAGACAGGTTGTATGTATCTGATCACTACTGTAGTAGGGTTGGAAGGTTAGACAGGTTGTATGTATCTGATCTCTACTGTAGTAGGGTTGGAAGGTTAGACAGGTTGTATGTATCTGATCACTACTATAGTGGGGTTGGAAGGTTAGACAGGTTGTATGTATCTGATCACTACTGTAGTAGGGTTGGAAGGTTAGACAGGTTGTATGTATCTGATCACTACTGTAGTAGGGTTGGAAGGTTAGACAGGTTGTGTGTATCTGATCACTACTGTAGCAGGGTTGGAAGGTTAGACAGGTTGTATGTATCTGATCACTACTGTAGTAGGGTTGGAAGGTTAGACAGGTTGTATGTATCTGATCACTACTGTAGTAGGGTTGGAAGGTTAGACAGGTTGTATGTATCTGATCACTACTGTAGTAGGGTTGGAAGGTTAGACAGGTTGTATGTATCTGATCACTACTGTAGTAGGGTTGGAAGGCTAGACAGGTTGTATGTATCTGATCACTACTGTAGTAGGGTTGGAAGGTTAGACAGGTTGTATGTATCTGATCACTACTATAGTGGGGTTGGAAGGTTAGACAGGTTGTATGTATCTGATCACTAATGTAGTAGGGTTGGAAGGTTAGACAGGTTGTATGTATCTGATCACTACTGTAGTAGGGTTGGAAGGTGTTAGTGGAATTAAATAATTCCTCTAATTTACTCATTAATTAAATTCAATCTGTCTATTTATAAGAATTTGTAAGATACTTATTAACATAAAATAGACAGGATACAGTCTTATTAAAATTAGATAATAGTGTTTATTCTCGGAGCACGCTGCCATTTGATCATTAACACAGGTTTATATACACGATATGACGTCATAGGTTACAGAATAAGTCTCATTGTCCTGACAAATAGAAAACAGGTTCAAAAGTTCATTCCAACGTCACAGCACACACACATGACACATAATATAATCAATTATCCTGAAGGCTCACTATAATTTATTACCACTTTAGCAGACAACTCAAGATATGGAAGACCTAAAAAGTTACCCACAGCCTTATCTAAACACCTCAGGGCTAAGTTGGGTCAGTTCAACCATAGTTTAACGACCCTTTCTGCTTATTTTATGACCCCACAACACAAATCTCTTTTCACCAGGCATGCAGAGTTCAATTAGTTATAGTTTTATCTAAAGCTAGAATTTATTTTAACTATTTATTAACAAAATTCCTAACAAAAGGTTAGACAGGTTGTATGTATCTGATCACTACTGTAGTAGGGTTGGAAGGTTAGACAGATTATATGTATCTGATCACTACTGTAGTAGGGTTGGAAGGTTAGACAGGTTGTATGTATCTGATCACTACTGTAGTAGGGTTGGAAGGTTAGACAGGTTGTATATATCTGATCACTACTGTAGTAGGGTTGGAAGGTTAGACAGGTTGTATATATCAGATCACTACTGTAGTAGGGTTGGAAGGTTAGACAGGTTGTATGTATCTGATCACTACTGTAGTGGGGTTGGAAGGTTAGACAGGTTGTATGTATTTGATCTCTACTGTAGTAGGGTTGGAAGGTTAGACAGGTTGTATGTATCTGATCTCTACTGTAGTAGAGTTGGAAGGTTAGACAGGTTGTATGTATCTGATCACTACTGTAGTAGGGTTGGAAGGTTAGACAGGTTGTATGTATCTGATCACTACTGTAGTAGGGTTGGAAGGTTAGACAGGTTGTATGTATCTGATCACTATTGTAGTAGGGTTGGAAGGTTAGACAGGTTGTATGTATCTGATCACTACTGTAGTAGGGTTGGAAGGTTAGACAGGTTGTATGTATCTGATCACTACTGTAGTGGGGTTGGAAGGTTAGACATGTTGTATGTATCTGATCACTACTGTAGTGGGGTTGGAAGGTTAGACAGGTTGTATGTATCTGATCACTACTGTAGTAGGGTTGGAAGGTTAGACAGGTTATATGTATCTGATCACTAATGTAGTAGGGTTGGAAGGTTAGATAGGTTGTATGTATCTGATCTCTACTGTAGTGGGGTTGGAAGGTGTGCTATTACTCCTGTGGGTTTCTCTGATCACCACAATGTGTCTGTTGATATCCACTTGTCCTGTCCACTAAGGTCATCACCTTACTGGTATTTTAATGTTAAGTTCTTACATGATGTCATGTTTTGTGAAAAGTCTTTGTTGTTTTGGAAGAAATGGAGGGTTACTAAATGGAATTTTGAATCCTTGAGACAATGGTAGGAGGTTGGGAAGGCCCAAATACAATTATTTTGTTAACAGTATACTGCTCTGTCTCGTATTGAAGTTAAAGAGACTGTCAGGGCCCTTGAACAGGACATCAAATCTATTGAATTAAAGTTGCTCACTCAGAATGACCCCGGACGAGTCATGAACTTACAGGACAAGAGACATGAACTGAGGTACTAGCGTTTAAAAAAAACCTAGGACAGTCGACATTGCAACGTAAACAGATGGTCTGCCTTCGTCTCCCTGATGGGAAGGTGACCACGGATGACAGTGAAATGTGTCAACATGCCGTGGATTTCTACTCTGCCCTCTAGAAGGCGGAGGATTGTGACTCTCTGTGTACTGAACAGTTGTTACACAGTCTTCCTCAATTGGGCCCAGAGCAGAGAGTTGCTTTGGACTCTGACATTACTCTGCAGGAGCTGTCCACAGCAGTTATGCAACTCTCATCAGGCCGAGCTCTTGGCATCGATGGTTTACCATCTGAGTTCTAGAAGCACTTTTGGGGGTCTATTGGGGGGATTTTTATGAAGTGGTGTGTGAGTCTTTTCATGAGGGTTCTCTTCCTGTATCCTGTCAACGTGCTGTGCTTTCATTGTTGCCAAAAAAGGGGGATTTGGCTCTTTGAAAAAATTGGCGACGTGTTGTATTGCCGTGTGCAGAATATAAAATGATATCTAAATGTCTCTCAAACAGGTTGAAAGAGTATCTGGGGCTTAATGTGTACCTGACCGGTCTATTGTTGATGACTTGTTTCTAATAAGAGATGTTTTAGACATTTGTAAACTGTCTGATGTGAATGTGGGTTTGCTCTCTTTGGATCAGGAGAAGGCCTTTGACCGCGTGGACCACCAGTACTTGTTCAAAACAATGAAAGCCTTTGGGTTTGGGGATGTTTTTTTGTCTTGGATGAGTTTACTGTATGCTGGGGCCTCGTGTATGGTGAAGGTGGGGGGTGGTTTGAGTTGCCCCATCCCTGTCCAAAGGGGTATCAGGCAGGGATGCCCAATTTCAGGACAGTTGACTGGTAATTGAGCCAATGCTTTGTTTCTTTAAGGGCTAGGCTTACTGGTTTCTCTGTGCCAGGAGTAATGAAGGATCACACGATAGCACTGTCTGCGTATGCAGATGACGTGACCGTTTTTATTACAGGGGCTGAGGATGTTAAGGTTCTCTCAAATGCTCTAAAGGTGTATGAGGGGGCCTCCTTAGCTAGAGTCAACTGGGAAAAGAGTGAATCGCTGTGGGCAGGTCAGCTTCAGAGTCCCCTCCATGGGTACCAGGATTCAGTGGGGCAGAGATGGGATGAAGACTTGGGGGGTTTTCTAGGCTCCGATGTCTTTCAGAAAAAGCACTGGGAGGGTGTAATGGAGAAAGTGTGTGCCAGACTGTCAAGGTGGAAATAGGAGATACCCCAGCTGTCTTATAGGGGAAGGGTACTGGTAGCCAATAATCTAGCTGCCTCTCCACTGGCACAGACTAATGATTTTACAACCACCAAAAGGTCTGATACAACAGCTTCAGAGGACCCTTGTCAACTTCCTCTGGTCTGGACAACATTGGATTAAAGCTGCAGCCCTGTACCTGCCTCTGCACGAGGGTGGGCAAGGCCTGGTGGACATTTCCTCTAGGATCATGGCTTTCCGGCTTCAAGCAGCCCAGAGACTGTTGTACAGTGACGGTTCTAGCTGGGTCAATACAGCCTACACAGTGATGAGGAGAGCAGGCTGTTTGGGCATAGACAAGCACCTTTTCCTCTTGATGCTAGAGGGGGGTGATTTGTCTGGTCTGACCCCATTTTATGATTCTGTTATGCTGGCTTGTAGAGGTTTTGTCATGTCCCGTAAGGCCGGCACGCCACCAGGGATGTGGCTTTTTGAAGAGCCTCTTTTTTACAACACTGCCATCCAGTCCCGTGCTCTGGGTTCAGCCAGCCTACATTCATGCCTGTTAGGTTTGGGGTGTACCAAGCTGGGTCATCTGATGCGGAGCAGGAGCAGATCGTTGGAGGAGCTGGGAGAAAGAGCAGGGATCCGATCATCTCGCCTATTGAGGAAGGTCGTTGATGAGGTCTGTGATTCCTTGCCAGTACTTAATCTGCAGTATGTGACTGACACTTCCAATTCAGATTGGTGGACAGAGGGTCTGGATTATGCACTGATGGTTAGTGCTGCGGCGGGGGCATTAGAGGAGGACGTGGGGATGCTGCTTTCCTTCCATACCCCGGAGCTGGGGGGGTTCAAGGCGGTGGGAAAGAAGGCCATGAACAAAATCTGTGTAAAAGTGTCCCGTGCCTCTTCCCTGGAAGGGGTTACATGGTGGGCGGGTGTGTTGGGTCCAGATGCCTCCCCAAAAGGCTGTTGGTGGTCATCATACAGACTTCCTATTGAAAAGAGGACAGCTGACCTCCAATGGAGGATAATACATGGAGCCATAGCCACCAACATGCATCTGGTACACCTGGATCCTACTGTTGGGGAAGGGTGTCCATTCTGTGCAGAGTCTGAAACTCTGGCACATCTGTTCTTACAGTGTCCCAGGTTGGTCTTAATGATTGACTAGCTGGTTCTCAGCTCTGGGAGAGGTTTTCTCTTCCCAACAGTTTATATTTGGGCTAAAGTACAGGTTTAGTCGAAGGGGTGTAGTTCTCTTGCTTAACCTTTTGTCAGGGGCAGCTAAATTAGCAATATGGAAGACACGAAAGAACAGTATTCCGGGACAGGGGTCTGTGGATGTGGTGGGACTGCTGGAGGGGATGTTGGCAGCGAGACTGAGGGTTTTCCTATTAAAAAATGGTTAACAACATTGATCTGTTTATGGGGTATTCAGAGGCTGTTGTGTTTAGTTACTGTGGAGGAAGATTTGGTGTTGTGTATTTAATTGACGTGTTACCATGGTTTTGTTTGAGTGTTTATTGTGTTATTTTATGTAAAACTCTCTCTCTCTCTCTTTGTTCTCTCTCTCTCTCTCTCTCTCTCTCTCTCTCTCTCTCTCTCTCTCTTTTCTCTCTCTCTGCTCACCATTTCTCTCTCTGCTCTCTGTTGCCTCCCTCTCTGCTCACCTTTTCTCTCTCTCTCTCTCTCTCTCTCTCTCTCTCTCTCTCTCTCTCTCTCTCTCTCTCTCTTTGTTCTCCTCTCTCTTTCTCTCTCTTCACTCTGCCTGCCTCCCTCTCTGCCTGCCTCCCTCCCTCCCTCCATAGGTTTGCTTTGATCATCGTAGGGAAATAAATCGGGGTGATCTGTGCTGAAACATTGTTTAATAGCTCAGAAACGCCTGGGTCAGTGCCACGTATAAACATGCCTCACATAAACGCCGCATGACTGCATTAGAAAACGTGTGTGTTGGAGACAAAGAGGAAGAATGGTTCAACACATTATTAACACCGCATTATCATCCCCTCTTGTTGTCTCTCCTCTCTAACACAAATCCATCTGGACACAAAACTGTTACACAGAATGAGAAGTTCAAAGAGAATCAACAACCTCCATCCCTCCAACCCCCCAACCCCCCAAACCCCCAACCCCCCCAACTCTCCATCCCTCCAACTATCCATCCCTCCATCTCTCCATCCCTCCAACTCTCCATCCCTCCATCTCTCCATCCCTCCAACTCTCCATCCCTCCATCTCTCCATCCCTCCAACTCTCCATCCCTCCATCCCTCCAACTCTCCATCCCTCCATCCCTCCATCCCTCCATCCCTCCATCCCTCCATCTCTCCATCCCTCCATCTCTCCATCCCTCCAACTCTCCATCCCTCCATCTCTCCATCCCTCCAACTCTCCAACTCTCCATCCCTCCAACTCTCCATCCCTCCATCTCTCCATCCCTCCAACTCTCCATCCCTCCATCTCTCCATCCCTCCAACTCTCCATCCCTCCATCCCTCCAACTCTCCATCCCTCCATCCCTCCATCCCTCCAACCCCCCATCCCTCCATCCCTCCATCCCTCCAACTCTCCAACTCTCCATCCCTCCAACTCTCCATCCCTCCATCCCTCCAACCCCCCAACCCCCCAACTCTCCATCCCTCCAGCCCCCCAACTCTCCATCCCTCCATCCCTCCAACTCTCCATCCCTCCACCCCCCCAACTCTCCATCCCTCCAACTCTCCATCCCTCCAACTCTCCATCCCTCCATCTCTCCATCCCTCCAACCCCCCCAACTCTCCATCCCTCCAACTCTCCATCCCTCCATCCCTCCAACTCTCCATCCCTCCAACTCTCCATCCCTCCAACTCTCCATCCCTCCAACTCTCCATCTCTCCATCCCTCCATCCCTCCAACTCTCCATCCCTCCATCCCTCCAACTCTCCATCCCTCCAACTCTCCATCCCTCCAACTCTCCATCTCTCCATCCCTCCAACTCTCCATCCCTCCATCCCTCCAACTCTCCATCCCTCCATCCCTCCAACTCTCCATCCCTCCATCCCTCCAACTCTCCATCCCTCCATCCCTCCAACTCTCCATCCCTCCATCCCTCCAACTCTCCATCCCTCCAACTCTCCATCCCTCCATCCCTCCAACTCTCCATCCCTCCAACTCTCCATCCCTCCATCCCTCCAACTCTCCATCCTTCCAACTCTCCATCCCTCCATCCCTCCAACTCTCCATCCCTCCATCCCTCCAACTCTCCATCCCTCCAACTCTCCACCCCTCCAACTCTCCATCCCTCCAACTCTCCATCTCTCCATCCCTCCATCCCTCCAACTCTCCATCCCTCCATCCCTCCAACTCTCCATCCCTCCATCCCTCCAACTCTCCATCCCTCCATCCCTCCAACTCTCCATCCCTCCAACTCTCCATCCCTCCAAATCTCCGTCCCTCCAACTCTCCATCTCTCCATCCCTCCATCCCTCCAACTCTCCATCCCTCCAACTCTCCATCCCTCCAACTCTCCATCCCTCCAACTCTCCATCTCTCCATCCCTCCATCCCTCCAACTCTCCATCCCTCCATCCCTCCAACTCTCCATCCCTCCAACTCTCCATCCCTCCAACTCTCCATCTCTCCATCCCTCCATCCCTCCAACTCTCCATCCCTCCAACTCTCCATCCCTCCATCCCTCCATCCCTCCAACTCTCCAACTCTCCATCCCTCCATCCCTCCAACTCTCCATCCCTCCATCCCTCCAACTCTCCATCCCTCCAACCCTCCAACTCTCCAACTCTCCATCCCTCCAACTCTCCAACTCTCCATCCCTCCATCCCTCCAACTCTCCATCCCTCCATCCCTCCAACTCTCCATCCCTCCAACCCTCCAACCCTTAAACTCTCCAATCTGAGATGTCATTAGGTCAATCAGGAGTCTTTTAAATCCCTCTGCACCTGTGTTCTCTGTTTTAGTTGGCTAGTGTTGTCCTCTATGCTCTGGGCAGAGACACACACACCTCCCTCTATGCTCTGGGCAGAGACACACACACCTCCCTCTATGCTCTGGGCAGTGGCAAAGCTCTGCACCTGTGTGCTGTGTTTGTGCTTTACCCCAAAGTGTTGCATGATGCACCATTGGCTGTTGGGGGCATTAGCTGATCTGTATGTCTGTGTATGTGTGTGTGTGTGTGTGTGTGTGTGTGTGTGTGTGTGTGTGTGTGTGTGTGTGTGTGTGTGTGTGTGTGTGTGTGTGTGTGTGTGTGTGTGTGTTAGCTGATCTGTGTCACAAGGATCACTCCTCACCATCTGCTGTTTGTGCTGGGAGTTGTCCCTATGAGCTGTTCTGGGGTCAGTCTGCTTTGATGTGAACTAATGGGTTGGGGTGTAGTTACTGTTGGCTAAACTAGTCCTAGATCTGTTGTAAGGTGACTACCTCTGCCTGGAGCTTGTTGTAGGGTTGACTGCATTGGGCCATTGGCCAACAATGACTTAACCCTGGGTGAGTCAGAGTGGTGTGTGTGTCTCTGTGTGTATCTGTGATTGTATGTGTCCTCTACTGATTGGCAAGCTGTAAGGTGTTTTGGATATCAGAGGACTCATGTTCACAGCCACTTAAAAACTTCTTATGGCTGAGATACCGTTAACGGCATCGACTTGACAACAGCCAGTGAAAGTGCAGGGCGCCAAATTCAAACAACAGAAATCTCAAAATTAAAATTCCTCTAACATACAAGTATTTCACACCATTTTAAAGATAAACTTGTTGTAAATCCAGCCACAGTGTCCGATTTCAAAATGGCTTAACGACGAAAGCACACCAAACGATTATGTTAGGTCAGTACCTAGTCACAGAAAAACACAGCCATTTTTCCAGCCAAAGAGAGGAGTCACAAAAAGCTGAAATAGACATAAAATGAATCACTAACCTTTGATGATCTTCATCAGATGACACTCATAGGACTTCATGTTACACAATACATGTATGTTTTGTTCGATAAAGTTCATATTTATATCAAAAAATCTTAGTTTACATTGGCGCGTTATGTTCAGTAATGTTTTGCCTTCAAAACATCCGGTGATTTTGCAGAGAGCCAAATCAATTTACAGAAATACTCATAATAAACATTGATAAAATATACAAGTATTATACATGGAACTTTAGATAAACTTCTCCTTAATGCAACCGCTGTGTCACATTTCAAAACAACCTTACGGAAAAAGCATACCATGCTATAATCTAAGTACAGCGCTCAGAGCCCAAACAAACCATACAGATGTTGTGGAGTCAACAGAAGTCAGAAATAGTATTATAAATATTCACTTACCTTTGATGATCTTCATCAGAATGCACTCCCAGGAATCCCAGTTCCACAATAAATGTTTGTTTTGTTCGATAACGTCCATAATTTATGTCCATATACCTCCTTTAGTTCCAAAATCCAAATTGATGACATGCAGGTCAGACGAAAGTCAAAACATTCCATTACAGTTCGTAGAAACATGTCAAACGATGTATAGAATCAATCTTTAGGATGTTTTTAACATAAATCTTCAATAATATTTCAACCGGAGAATTCCTTCGTCTTCAGAAATGCGATGGAACGCAGGTCGCTCTCACGGGACCACGTGTGATCAGCTCATGCCAGACACCTGACTCAAAGAGCTCTCCTTCCCACATTCTTCAAGGTAGAAGCATCAAACAAGGTTCTAAAGACTGTTGACATCTAGTGGAAGCCTTAGGAAGTGCAATATGACCTGAAAGATACTGTATATTGGATAGGCAAACCTACAAACCTTAGGTTTCCCACTTTCAGGTTAGATTTTTTCTCAGGTTTTTGCCTGCCATATGAGTTCTGTTATACTCACAGACATCATTCAAACAGTTTTAGAAACTTCAGAGTGTTTTATATCCAAAAATACTAATAATATGCATATCTTAGCTTCCGGGACTGAGTAGCAGGCAGTTTACTCTGGGCACCCTATTCATCCAAGCTACTCAATACTGCCCCCAGCCATAAGAAGTTAACGTATCTCTCTCTCTGTCTCTGTCTTTATCTCTCTCTCTTTTTATCTCTCACTCTCTCTTTATCTCTCTCTCTCTCTCTCTTTATCACACAGACAGACATACAGACAGACAGACACACCTATACTCTCACATGTACATTAAAGAC